>NW_027361758.1:600000-865000 GCF_039654945.1 Dendrobates tinctorius
ACCCCCATGCATGCGTGGAGCACAGCCACCACTAGGCAAACGTGGAACAGCCCTGCCGCTACAACAACATGTAGTAGCCCTGCCACCACCACTCCGCAAACCTGGACCATCACTGCCGCCACCAGTCCTCCTGCAAGGACGAGCACTGCCAACACAGAGCATCAGCATCAGCCACAGCAGCAACAGCCACCGCAGCAGCAGCCACAGCAGCAGCAGTCACAGCAGCAACAGCCACCGCAGCAGCAGCAGCCACAGCAGCAGCCACCGCAGCAGCAGCCACAGCAGCAGACGGGGGACCTACACTCAATATTTGCCCCAAGTTCAAGGCGAAATCAATCAAGGCGGGCATTGGGCCCAAGTAGGTCCAGGCAGACAAGCTTACGGCGACATGCACTTAGAACAAATGTACCTGAACCTTTTTCCTCTCCTCCAAGTGTTCCTAGTTTAATTACCTTAACTGGACTACCTTCCCCCACAAGTTTTGTTGCCCCTTCCCCTCAAACACCTTCTTCCACTTCAAGTGTTGCATCTTCCCTGCACACCCCCAAATTGCAACCATCTGCCCCCAAACGCAGAAAAAAATAAAGTTTTTTTTTAATTTTGTGGTTAAAAATAAATTTACATTTGTGGTTCACCATAACAAAGTTTGATGTTTTTGGCGCCGCTCACACACACTGCGCCGTACACACAATGCGACTTAAACTTTGCAAGGTGTCATAAAAAGTGTTTGGAGGATTGGCTGTTTTTTCCAATCCTCATTTCACTTATTGTGATTCTAGGCAAGAGGGATTATTTATATACCTTGTAATTAACAACATACATTTGTGTGAAGAATCCACTGATGGGTAAATACACGTAATATGTTAAAAACCAAGGCCTAATATAGTCATATGACTGTACTAGGCCTTGGTATTTAACATATGTTAAATACCAAGGCCTAGTATAGTCATATGACTATACTAGGCATTTGTATTTAACATGTTAAATACCAAGGCCTAGTATAGTCATATGACTATACTAGGCATTTGTATTTAACATATGTTAAATACAAAGGCCTAATATAGTCATATGTGAAATAACAAGGCCTAGTATAACAAATAACAAGGCCTAGTATAATCATGTGTTAAATACCAAGGACTAGTATAGTCATATGTTAAATACCAAGGCCTAGTATAGTCATGTGAAATAACAAGGCCTAGTATAATAAATACCAAGGCCTAGTATAATCATGTGTTAAATACCAAGGACTAGTATAGTCATATGACTATACTAGGCATTTGTATATGTTAAATACAAAGGCCTAGTATAGTCATATGTGAAATAACAAGGCCTAGTATTGTCATATGTTAAATACCAAGGCCTAGTATAGTCATATGACTATACTAGGCATTTGTATTTAACATATGTTAAATACCAAGGACTAGTATAGTCATATGTTAAATACCACGGCCTAGTATAGTCATACCAAGGCCTAGTATAATAACTCGAGTTTTACCGACTAGGATCTGGTTTCCTGAAAAACAAACTGGTGAAACTTGTATAAAAAAAAAAAAATAAGTTTCTTTCTAAACACTACCACAATGTTAGTTAATGTTAAATAAAAGTTGGAATTGAGCTGATTACATTCATCCACTCAATGCTGACTTTTATTCCCCATTGACTTGCATTGGGGTTGGGTTTTGAACGAATCTCATACTTTTTTTACACTAGTTGTACAATTTTCTTTTTAAAAAATTTGGTTTCCTGAAACCCGATCCTACCAACGTCGCTCAAAAGTCATAATCATAACTATTTATCAATCATGGCCTGGTTATAGTTATCAATCATGGCCTGGTTAATACACATCAGATTTAACATGCAGCTTTGCTTACGTTCCAATATATTTCACGCAGACTAGCAATGCTGCAATTTAACTCATATGTGTATTTACCTGACAAGGTGTGAGAACATCAAAAAATTCACAGGTATACATGGGAAGTTTTCTATTTAATTGGAGTGTAAAAAATATAGTGCACTCAGTAATGGTATCAAATAAGGTTTTTTATTACCATAAACAAACGAAAACATTCTTACAACATTTCATCTTGCCAGTGCACCCGTCCTACATCAGAAATAAAGTAGGCCGCAAATTGGTCCCTCATTTGGCCAACTTCAACGGAAGACCTGAGAGGGTGCTGAGTGAATTCAGGCAATGGGTTAGGAGCATCATCGTCCAGTTCAAAGGTCGTGTGCTCTTTAGCCATCACAGAATTATGTAGAACCACACATGCCTTCACCACCTCATCGACCGTTTGAAGTTTAAGATTTATGGCTGTGCCGAGAATTCGCCATCTTGAGACAAGAATCCCAAAAGCACACTCGACAGTTCTTCTGGCCCTGGTCAGCCTGTAATTAAATATTTTTTTGGTGTGGTCCAAGTCCCGGCTGGAGTAGGGTTTCAGTAAGTTTGCGCACATTTGAAAAGCCTTATCACCAACCATTACAAAGGGCAGTGGCGGAGCTTCGGTGTAAGCAAGAGGCCGTGGCATAGGGAAATTAAATTGGTTGCCATACAACCTCCGGCCCATGTCTGAGTTTTTAAAAGCATGTGAGTCATTACCACGGCCAAATGCTCCAATGTCCACTGCTACAAACATACATCCGGCATCCGCAATGGCCATGAGTACTATTGAAAAGTACTTTTTGTAATTATAGTACTCAGATCCTGTTCTTTTGGGTTTGATGATCCGTATGTGTTTACCATCAACAGCTCCCAAACAGTTGGGGAAATTGCATACTGTCCAGAATTTGTCAGCAATTTCCATCCACTTTCAGCGGTGGGCAGGGGCATAAATTCTGGACAAAGAACATTCCAGAGAGCCCGGCAGGTGTCCGCAACAATTCCAGACAAGGTAGAGATTCCAATACGGTACTGGAAGTGTAGTGAAGATAGGGTTTCTCCAGTCGCCAGGAATCTGTGAACAGAGAAAGAAGTAAAATTAATATTTCTGTATATTATTTTGTAAAACTATAAAATAAAATATAAGTACATTCACGAAAACTAATTACCCAAGGTTTTGAATACTAAATTTAAAAAAAAAACCATCAGACAGCACCCCTTGGTTTTTAAATATTACGTACCGTAATGTCACCAGTAGCCGTTCCTCAGGAGGAATCGCACGACGGAGCTGTGTGTCCTGTCTCCGGATGGATTGTTGGACACGAGCAAGCAAATCCCTGAAGGTTTCTTGGGACATACGGATATAAATTTCTCCGGGTTTGCCTGTAGCTCACTGTAGAGGGTGTGGTATGCCCCACGGCTCTCCGGGAGTTCAACAATCGGATGTATCCACATACGCCGCCGCTGCCGTCTTCACTGCCTCTCTCTCTTCCTTTGTTCATGGCAAGCAACTGCATACGCCTGAGCCATCGCGATGTCCAAATACAAGTTGAAGTGAAAACTCTTCCAACGCAGATCCATGTTGACACGAGAAGAATCAAGCAAATCTGAAGAATACTGTAGACAGGGTCTATATATTAACATACCACACCGACATTGACGTCCCATTGGTCTTGTGTGTTGTTGAATGTTTTTTTTGTTTTTTTTTTGGGTGTTGTCCAAAAATGTGTAAGAAAACGCAAACGCACTAAAAACGCATACAAACGCATAAAAACGCTGCGTTTTTTTCCTGCATGCGCATAAAAATGCTTGAATAAAACGCAGCGTTTGTATGCGTTTGTTCCATGCGTTTTTTTTGCGCTAAAAACGCACTGCAAAAAAAAGCTAGTGTGAAATTAGCCTGATCCTGATGAATTTGTTCAGAAGCTTCAGGCCCAAAACAGGCCTGACAGACCCGTCCTTTTCAGGAACCGCAAAAAGGTGGCCGCCCACCTTGCCGGTGTCGTCTGGTAAAGGCCTCGAGTCATTTGGCCGACGAACTTTGGGATCTGGATCCCCTCGATCTTGGCTGCTGAGTATGCATTCTACCCAATGGGTTGGCTCTATATGAGACCTGCCGCTCCCTATCCTGGTTGGGGCGGCCTGAGGCGGTGGAATTGGCCGCTGTAGTCCACCCGGGGTTGCGAAAGGCCCGAAAACGTGCCTAAAAACGGGTGACGAAAAAGCGTTTTGCCCTTTTGTTGAGGGAAAAACCCGTTCTTTCCTCCTGTGGAGTCGGAGATAAGTTGATCCAACTTCTCCCCAAATAGGTGGCCGCACTGATAAGGCAGGGAAGTCAAGGACTTCTTAGAAGTAGGATCGGCTCGCCATGTCCTTAACCATAGGGCTCTTATGACAGAAATTGCATTAGCGGCAGCAAGTGCCGAGCAATTGTCCGCACCCAAAACGCATTGATTACATAGTCTCCGGTCATCGCCAACGGACCTGCGACCTCCGAAATCTCTGCAGGTAGATTCTGCTCTTGCGCGACCTTGTTTAATGTTTCTGACCATGATATCATAGCCTTGGTTACCCAAGATGTTGCGAATGAGGGAGCGAGCGCTGACCCTGACGCCTCATATACTGAGCGAGCTAAGCGCTCTATAAGGCGATCCGTGGGATCCTTAATTGAGGAAACCCTAGGGACGGATAGCAGGGTCTTAGTGGCTAGGCGTGAAACCGGAGGATCCCCAACGGGGATCCCATCCATTTTTTACGTAGGTCCGGAGCAAACGGATACCTTGTTTCGAGTGCCTTTTGACCCGAGAAACGCCTGTCTGGACGTTCTCTGTGCCGCTGCACTATGTCCTCAAACTCCGGGTGAGAGGAAAAAATTCTGTGCGGGCGCTTCACTCGCTTAAATGCCACTTTATGCCCCGTAGCCGCTGCGGGATCATCCTCAATCCCCAGGGTCTGATTGACGGCTTCTATGAGGCTGTCCACTGTTTCACGTGACCCTGGAGTGTCCAGGTCAAGGGGCTCGTCTGAGTCGCAATCTGAGGCCTGCTCGCTATCAACCTCTGGTGACGGGGAGCGAGAAGCAGAGCTTACGGATGCCAAGGCACCGGATGGACTGGGCGACACCGTGTGGATTCGTTCCCTCCGGGTCTGCCTGGAATAAGAGCGGCCCCTGCAGGCCGGAGGCTTTTGTGAGGTGGAGGTTCCCTTTAAGGCCGGCGAGCCATTGTCCCTGCCCCTATCTGAGGCTTGAAGGGACTCTATTGCTCTCGTAAGCGACACCATGGACTGTGACAGAGATAGGGCCCACTCCGGGGACACATTGGCTATAGTCGCAGGGGAGGGCTCCTGGGCGCGTTCGGAGTCACAGGCTTCTGGCTCTGTGCTCGTGGAAACCTAACCCCACAAGAAATGCATGCGGCATAAAGGAACGTGTGCAATTTTCGGTCATATTGCTGCCAGGTCTAACTTATATGAGGGTTGAGGGGAAGAGAGGAGGAGGAAAAAACCACCTTTAAATCGCCCGTAGCACGCCCCTAGGGTCAGGGGTCACACTTACCCCATCCTGTGTCCCCACGTGTTCCTGCCGCTGCCTCTGCTTCTCAGCGTTCCTTCCTTCTGGGTAGGCCGGACGTTCCTCTCCCGTTCGCAGCCTTCCGTGCGATGAAGTCAGGGGGCTCAATTTGTTTGGCGTCCGCCCTAGCCCGGGGGGGGGGCATGCGCTGGAAATGACGTCACGCCGGGGGCGGGACTTCCGACCGCGGCCTAGTCACGGCCGAAGCCGCGGGCTAAATTTTGCATGCCCGGCGCGCGGGGGGGGGCACTCTGGCGGCCTCTGCCTTTTCCCCCTGCGATCCCTGCCGCCGGAACCCGGCGTCCCTGCCTGGTGGAAGGAGGCAGGAAGGAGGAGGGAGGAGAGGGAAGGAGGAGTGCCTTACACTCCCTAAGGTGCCTGGGGCTTCCCCGGAACGCTGCCGCAGGGCCCTCCCCAGCCCTCCATACCTGACTCCGGATCTAGCACACCAGGTAGAGGGGATAGGGTTAATTTCTGGACGGTGCAGGCACCCTAGCTCCGTCTAACACCTTCAGGGGGTGAGGAGAGGGACCGTCCGCCTTGCAGCACCACCGTCTAGCGTTGGTGGAGCAGTGGGGGCCGCACAGACTAGTATTGTGCATCTGTGCAAGCCCATGGTTTCAATACCTAGGGGTGGACAGGGCTAAATCCGGCATCATGTCCCACGTCGCGGGAGAGGATACGTGGGGGGACACTCGCACGTGCTCGCCCGTTGTTAGTTTGGGGAGATCGGACCCTTTCAATAGGATCCGTCTCCCCTGTCTTATCTTCATGGAAAAAAGAAGTCTGGAGAAACCCAGACACGTGTGCCTCCAAAGACACTAAGCAAAAAACTGAGTTCCGCCCGCAATAGGGGCGAGGGTGTATACGACGGAGGAGGAGCTAACCTCTTTTTTCACTTAGTGTCAGCCTCCAAGTGGCAGAAGCATACACCCCACAGTATCTGTGTCCCCCAATGAGGCGAAGGAGAAAACTGCTTAGCCTCTGGAAACACAGAGGGTGGCCTTCCTCCAGGGGTAACACTTACCCCAGTCCTGTGTTCCCCGTCCTGGCTCCTGTTAGGCATCCAGCCTGCCGACCAGCTGCTCCTTTTTTTAAAACAAAGTGCCCCTCGGCATGTGGGCGGGCCTTCGGACAAAGAGGCGGCCGCCGGGACGTCATGGGGCGGAACTTCCGCCTGCGGCCTAGTTCCGGCAAATGTCGGGGACTAAATTCTTGACGTCCGCCCAAGGCCGCCGGAAGTGGCCGCGTCACGGGGGCGGGACTTCCGCCCGCGGCCTAGCTCCAGCAAAATCCGGGGACTAAATTTTCGGCGTGCGCCCGCACCCGGGCGGGACCGCCAGAAGCAGGGCCTGGGCAGAAAAACATGCGTCGCTGGCTGCCACGCTATGTGATGCAACCCATGGAAGCCCGGGGATGTCTGAAAACGGCACCACCAGGAGTGCCGACCCTGGGGGTCTACAGGACCCCTCCCAGCCCACCTCCTTCCACGCCTCACCCCTAGACGTCCATCTTGATCCTCAGGTTGGGGGGGAGGGAGGGGGGCTGCAAAAAACTTAAGGACGGTGCAGGCACCCTAACTCCGTCTTCCCTATAGGGGATGAGGAGAGGGACCGCCCGCCACCTTCCATCATCGCTGTCTGGCATTGGTGATGCAGTGGGGGCTGCACGGACTGTTCGTAGGCCTCTGTACAGCCTAGGGTTTCACTACCTTAGGGTGGTCAGGGCTCAGTCCGGCATCATGTCCCACGTAGTGGGAAAGGATAAGTAGAGGAGACACTCGCACGTGCTCGCCTGTTATTGGTTTGGGGAAATCGGACCCTTTCAATAGGACTAGAAAAAAGAACTAGACGTGTGCCTCCAATGGACACCAAGCAAGAACTGGTTTCGCCTGCAACCGAGGCGAGGGTGTATACTGCGGAGGAGGAGCTAACCTTTTTTTGTCATTCATTTAGTGTCAGCCTCCAGGCGGCAGTAGCATACACCCACAGTACCTGTGTCCCCCAATGAGGCGAAGGAGAAATGAGAGATGCTTAGTGATTGGTTGCAAGGAAAACTGTTAATCATAGCAACCAATCATAGCTCAGCATCTTTTGAACAGCTCTGTTGAAATGAAAGATGCTTCGTGATTGGTTGGTGATACACACACATTCAGTTTTAGATATAGAGATTAACCTAATTAAAGCGGCTGCAGAGAAGAGCGACCAAGGTTATTGAGGGAACTGGTGGTCTGCAATATCAAGACAAGTTGTCAAACTTTGTGATATTCAATGATGGAAAACAAATGTTTAGGGGTTTGATAAATATAATTGTAAAAATCACTCTCATATTAACATTGAAGCGTGGATTAAATGGAACCAAAAACTGGTTATTAACTTTTCTATGACCCTTGTCTTGGGCTGAGACCATCCAACTCCCCTTCTCCTCTCAAAGAGGTAATTAACATTGGAATCTGATGAATAGCAGATCCCACAGCTTGCCAAGTAATGCAGAGGGTGACAGGTTTATGGTCCTTGTCTGCATGTGTCTCAGAACTGCAAACAGACTGATCTGAGCTTCTTTGTTCCATACAAATTATTTTGAATAATGCGCCTTTTGTGAACGGCATATATATGATAGATATGAAAGTCTTATTTTTTAACTTTTTGACATTTTTTGACTCATGGTGAAGCGGCGAACGTAACGCATTGCTTAACGTCACTGGGCAGTGACTAGAACACCTTCAAACTGAATATCGAAAAGATGGATGATGCTATCCTTGCCATGTTTCTTATCTAAATAAAGATAAAATTGTGATAGGAAACGTGACAGTGATAGTGGTGAAACCCAGTGAGATGTGTATTGTCAGAAGTGACATATCAAGGTTACTGAGAAAAGAAAAGTAATAAAGTGAGGGGCTCAAATTGACGAATAGCTAATATATAGGGCCCCAAAGATAGATATAAATCATAAATTTTAATGAAACCAACTTTTAGAAGACATACAATGCCCAGAAAACAAAAACATCACACAATTTAAAAAGTGCACTCTAGGTTCACCCTGCTATAAGGGCCTTAGTCTCAACATCTGCCTACCAGCCGAGGTTGGCACCCTAGATATATCTGTATGAAAAATGGCGACACCGCTACTCGGTGGCTATCCCTCAAGTATAACGGTGTTTGTTATTTTTAAATAAAAATGAAAAAGTGTGTTTTGCTTTATTTCAAATAAAAGTCTTTATTCTGGCTGTGTCTTTATTTACCATATAACTGTAGGATTAGTAATGGATAGGTGTCTTATACAAATTGACATCAACCCCACAAATAGGAACCCCACTTGCCACCGTTACAGGGCAAGTGGAAAGAGCAGGGCAAAGCGACGGAATTGGCGCATCTAATAGATGCGCCTTTTCTGGGTGGCTGTGGGCTGCTATTTTTTCCCTGGGGGTGGGAGGGGACCAATATTCATGGTACATTACCAGCCCGAGAATAGCAGAACTCCAGCTCTCTGCAAGGCTGGTTGTCAAAAATGAGGGGGAACCCAAGCTTTTTTTTAAATTATTTATTTAAATAATTTAAAAAAACCTGGAGTGGGGACTCTATTCTTGATAACCAGCTTTGCTGAAGCTGACAGATTAGGGTCGCAGTCCCCAGTTGTGAGTTTCGTCTGGCTGGTTATCAAAAATACAGGGGAACCCATAGCGGTTTTTTTTTTTTTAATTATTTATTTACAGCGCAGGCTAATGAATACTCCCATCAGCTTCTTCTGCTCTCACTGTTACAAGCGGCAGCAGGCGTTGGCTGATGGATCAGTAGTCCTATCAGCTGACACCAGTGACCGGAGGTAAACTTTATACCTCCGATCACAGCTGCGCGCTTATGCTGTCTTTTGACAGGATGGGAACCGCGGCTGTCTGACCGGCGATGTTGATTTTACCACTGATCAGAAGAGGTATTTGCCCCTCTGTCATGCACATGAGAGAATGGCAAACATTGGATGTTCATGCCCCGTACTCAAGTGAATGGGGTCCGGGTTCACTAACACGAACTTTTTGTAATTGTTCGGCCGAACCTGCCGGTCACGAACATCCAGGTATCTGCCCATCTCTAGCTAGGACCAGCTCTGTACATCACCACCCTGGACCTCACGAAAGGATACTGACAAAGTCCCCCATCCAAAGATGCCAAGAAAAAACCTGCCTTCTCGATGCCAGGTAGACGTTATCAGTACGTTATGATGCCATTTGGGTTGAAGGGAGCTCCAACCACTTTCCAGAGAGCCATGGACCGGATCTTAGCACCCATTAAAAAATATGCAGCGGCCAACCTAGATGACATCGTTATATTTAGCCAGGACTGGGGAAGTCATGTTAGCAAAGTTCACGTGACACCCTAAGAAAGGCAGGCGCTACCATCAACCTAAAGAAATGTGATATAGGGATGGAGGAAACCAAATATCTGGGCTACATGGTAGGTAGGGGTGAATAAAACCACAAATAAATAAGGTGAAGGCGATCCAGAACTGGCCGCAGCCCCTCTCAAAAAAGCAGGTCAGGGTATTTCTAGTCATCGCCGACTACTAAAAAAAAATTTGTCCCTAACTGATAGCAAGCCTGCTGATGGATCTTCTGAAAGGGGCGAAGTTTGCTAGGGCTAAATGGTCTCCACAAGATGAGGCAGCCAGTGTTGGTGCCGCCCAACTTCTCCAAAAAGTTTGTGGTTCAGATGGACGCATCGGATGTCGGACTGGAAGCAGTCTTGTCCCAGGAGATTAACAGAGAACACCCTGTGCTGTACCTGTCACGTGGACCCGTCCTGTGTGACACGACCCGCAGGTCGGTAACTAAAACAACAAGATACGGGGGAAGGGGAAACAGTTACAACGGTGGGCCCTGCGATAGGGAACGGGGACGTGGAGACCTCCTGTCCCTCACACTTCTAACGTTCCCTATACAGGCTCCTCACCTGTCGCCGAGCCGGAACCTGTCACCCTAGCACACCCTACACCTATCCCTTGCTAGGGAGCTGGGTGGTGCAGGCACTGGCCCCACCGCTGTACTAATACACACCAGGGAAAAATACAAACAGGGATAACACCACTTAGCTTTGCTCTGTTGCAATTGCTCCCAGCAAGAGTCCACCACCAGAATGCAGCTTTCCTCCAGAATAGCTGCTACTCCTCCAAGCTTTGTCAGAGCTGCAAGGAACACCTCTCTGTAATTCCTTCCTTCACCAGACTTTACACCAGAGCTCCCCTGAGCTGCTCTCTGTAGTTCCTTCCTTCACCAGTCTTGGTTGTAAATGAGAAATATCACCAAAAGTGATTGCAATCACCTGACACTCTTTTATAGGCAAGAGCCAGCAATCACACCTGCTTTATAATCACGTGCACTAAACTAAAGTAAACAGAGTGTAATGACCCTAATGGCCACCGGGGGCAAAACTAGAACTGAAACCACACAATGCAATGACCCTAATGGCCACCGGGGGCCAAACTATCTTTAAGCACACAGCTTAAGAAAAAAAAAGGTTACTAGTGCAAAATCTGTCATAATCCAACCTGGATCATGACCGTACCTCAGTCGGAAGTTGTCCACAAGAGAGAAGAACTACTCCATAGTGAAAAAAGAATGTTTGGCCATCAACTGGGCATTGTATTACCTGTTACGTAGAAGATTAGTGTCGGACCATGCCCCACTGAGCTTGATGCGAGAGAACAAGGGAAACAATGCCAGAGTAACTAGATGGTTCCTAGCCCTACAGGATTTTAGTGTTTAGGTGGAGCATAGACCTGGAAAACAATATGGAAATGACTAGTGGGTGGGACTGTGGAATATGATGAGCCAAGACCTTATTCTGCGCATGCGCCACCTTCAGCCCCATTTTCCTGAAGACCACTGGAGGTCGATATGTGCATGTGTCGGTGCTATTTTCATGAAGACCGCCACCAACTGAATCTGCGAGAGCGCCACCCACAGCTAGGATGGCGCAAGCTCAAAATTTAAATTACAAAGATGATCAATACAACGGAGCAGCAGAGAAGCCGTGGATGAACCTCTGAGCTGAAGACCCTACACTCAGTCTCGACCCAAAGCACAAAGTGATGAGAAAACGAAAATTTATCATTATGTTTTAAGGAAAACCAGGGTGCAGATTTTTACACTAAAGGTTCATCTTAAATCATTGTGACAGCGCCATTCTGCCCATACCTTTATTTTAAATTGTTTGTTTTGAACTGCGAAATGAAGCCCTGTGTGTGAATCAGTGTCTACCACACAGCTGATCCCTCGCAATAAATATATTCCCAATAACTGGCCTAGTAGGGAGAACATCCATGGCCTGGTTCATCACTGCCCATCAACTGAATAATTGTCGTTTATTGGAGCTGACGGAGTGTTGCCCCCTGACATATTGGTGTTCTTCCAAGGGACTTATTACAATGTACAAATATAAAGATCTGTTTAGACCAGTGATGGCGAACCTATGGCACGCGTGCCAGAGAGGGCACGCAGAGCCCTCTCAGCTGGTACGCGGCCTCGCCTCACTGATCCGGAGCTGCAGCTTCCTGGCTGCCTCACACATTGAGCAGCGCGGCCGCGGAGCTGAGTGATGATGTCATCCAGCCGCGGCCAAGCCTCTCAATGTGTGAGAGGAAGTGAGAGCCCGAGGAAGCTGCCGGCGCACGGAGAGGTGAGTGTGGCCGCTGGTGTGTGTGTGGCCGCTAGTGTGTGTGTGTGGCCGCTGGTGTTTGTTGTGTGTGTGGCCGCTGGTGTGTGTGTGGCCGCTGGTGCGTGTGTGTTGAGTGTGGCAGTGAGTGTGGCCGCTGTGGTGTATGTGTGTGTGTTGGTCAGTGATGGGGAGAGGGCCAGTGATAGGGAGAGGGCCAGTGATATGGGGAGAGGGCCAGTGATATGGGGAGAGGGCCAGTGATATGGGGAGAGGGCCAGTGATATGGGGAGATGGCCAGTGATATGGGGAGATGGCCAGTGATATGGGGAGATGGCCATTGAGGGGGAGAGGGCCATTGAAGGGGAGAGGGCCAGTGATGGGGACAGGGCCAGTGATGGAGAGAGGGCCAATGATGGGGGTAATGGGGAGAGGGCCAATGATGGGAGTGATAGGGAGAGGGCCAATGATGGGAGTGATAGGGAGGGGGCCAATGATGGGAGTGATGTGGAGAGGGCTAATGATGGGAAGAAGGAAATGATGGAGGTGGTGGAATGGGCAATTTCTACATGAAGGGGATCATGACGAGGCATTTCTACATGAAGGGAATCATGATGGGGCATATTTCTGCATGAAGGGGATCATGATGGGGCACATTTCTGCATGAAGGGGGATCATGATGGGGCATATTTCTGCATGAAGGGGATCATGATGGGGCATATTTCTGCATGAAGGTGATCATGATGGGGAGTTTTTCTGCATGAAGTGGATCATGATGGGGCATATTTCTGCATGAAGGAGATCATGATGGGTCATATTTCTGCATGAAGGGGATCATGATGGGGCATATTTCTGCATGAAGGGGATCATGATGGGGCATATTTCTACATGAAGGGGATCAAGATGGGGCATTTGGCACGTGTTGGCACTTTGTCATAAATAATTGGGTTTTAGGTTGCAGTTTGGACACTCGGTCTCAGAAAGGTTCGCCATCACTGGTTTAGACCTACATCTGCAATGGCGACAAGGGGGCATCCTCTCAATCTTTAGGAAAAATTGTTAAATTATTATTACAGCCAGTGATGTTTTACAGTGCGAGCAGTGAGATTATGGAACTCTCTGCCACATGATGCTGAAATGGTTGATTACTAAAAAAGTTCAAAGAGGGCCTGGATGGCTTTCTAGAAAACACTATATTACAGACTATGAATACTAAATTTTGGTGATGCAATGTTGATCCAGGGAACTAGACTGACTACTATATCTGGAGGCAGGCAAAAACATTTTCCCCCAATAAATGGCAATTAGCGTCTGCCTAAAGGGGTGTTTTCTTTCTTCTGGAACAACATGTTTGTGTCTCCTTTCAATCTTAAAACAATTAAACTATATTTCTCATATGAAGGATTGCTCCCGTCTTGTTCATTTAAAGAAAGTGTAGCAATTAGTACAATCTTGTACAAGTATGTTGTTTCTCACCTCATCTCCTCTTAACATTTCAGAGCCATCAGTGTCTCGAGCCTGGCTAGATTTTTGTGTTATTTCCTTCTCCAAATTGGCAATTTCTTCCTTTGCTTCTTGTAATTCTTCAGCTTTTGTTTCTTTCTTTCGTGAAATGATAGCTGCCTGAGAGAGAAGAAAATAATTGTGTATATTGATTCAAAACAAAATAAATTATGTCTTCAATATATGTGACATAAATATCTTTCAAAAGGTTTCACTGTTTTTTATGCTCATTTTTATTAACTTAACATTGCCATGGAGCTTTGAACAATATAAGAGGTAGAAGGGGAAGGCTGATAACATTTTTCAGCATACAGTAAAACACACCTGCTGTCGAAAAAGAGTAAGCTTGTCATCCACTGGATCACTTCTCATTCTCTTTTCAATCAGATGGTTAATTTCAGCATTAACTTCTTGGATCTATAATAAGTAAACAAGTGTTAAGCTATTTTATTCTAGCATTCTAAGCAAAAAATAAATAAATAAAAATGTTTGACCTTTTAAATTATTTGAAGACATGGGATAAAACATACTCTAATATATAAAATGTGGACGCGGATTAGAAAACATTAACATAAATGTAACTTCTTTTTTTTTTATTTACCCGTATTTATTTTTCCTGCTTTTTTATTTTTCATTTAATTTACACATTGTGCCCACCATAAGGTTATTTTAAAAAATATTAAAAATGCTCCCAAAATGTCTTTCATATGGTGTCCCCTATAACTGGGGCTGGTACAATAGTAGGGAATTCCGCCTACTGGCTGCAAAGCAGAGCTGCCTGGGTCTCTTTGGACCCAACAGCTACTGCTCCCTCCCTACACCCAGTGATCATATGACCACTGGCTCCAGAGGAGGAAATGCTGTGTATGCTGTGTTGTTTAGTGCTAATTTTTATTTTCTCTAGCAAGGGGGTGTTGTAAACAGGGTAATAATGCAAAGCAGCCTAAAAGACATGCCCTCAGAGAAGGCCATGCCCCTTCGGTCAAGATGATAAAAAGTAACACTAAATAAAAAGGACAGTATCTCTGGTATAGTATGTCGCATATAAAAAAACAAAACAAAGAAAATCAGGGAAGTAGCGAGAATTAAATATAAGCCTAAACTGGTCACTTTTGACCCGATAATAAGACCTAGTCCTTGATGACTAATCTTTTATTTTTCTTTTCATTTTCGTTAAGTAACAGTAAAAGTGTTTGTCTTTTCATGTGATGAGCTGCATTTGTCAGCTGGAGTACATATAACTTATTAATATTTATTAACTCTTTTTGGAAAGGACTTAAAAAAACAGCAATTTTGTAACTGTTCTTTTTACATTTTAAATATGTCTTTTTATGTGCTGCTTAAATAAAGTGTTAACATTATTCTGTGGCTACAATGATGGCAATTCCAAATTTATATAGTGTTATTTATGTTTTATTTCTTTTCCATCACTGGACAATACTGGTTAAAAACATTACATTTATTTGCATTATAAAAATAGATTAGATTAGGAACACCAAGGTCAAAAACACATAGGATATAGACTTCAATAATAATTACCACTAGTGCAACCTATAGCCGAACAAAATGTTTAGTTCATCAGGGAAGAGAATAGATCAAAATAATAACAGATAATATGCAACAATAACAAATAATCATGCAGAGATAAAATAACCAGACTCAAGAAAGAACATCAAAGTCAAAGCACGGGCAGAGGGCAGAGTAACCCTATTGTGGCATTGGTAATCCATTCTTGATGGGACTGCAGACAAAAGAAGTGCTGTACTTTGCTATATCTGGTAGTCCTAGACAAAATGAATGAAGCTGTGATGCGCATTGTCCGTTCAGTGCTCCATTAAGATTTCAGAGCTCCAGTTCTGATCATCAATGATCAGCAGATTATCATCTACTCAACGGATAGGCGATAACAACAATGTTTAAGCTGCCAGCCATCTCAGCTGACAATACTATGCACATGAGTGCTCTATGAGAAAGCTGCTGACTGACAAGTTGTCTGGTGGATTATGTCGGGGAGAGCAATGCAGTCGGCAGTCCGAAATCGTATATATGCCCATCTGACATCTTTTCCAACCATCAGTCAGTCGGTGCCCCCAAACGTAGACAGTAGGCCAAACTCGTCAATATCGGCAAGTTCAGCCGACATTAATCTAATGTGTATGGGAGCCTTAAATCTTTTACATGTTAAATTGCAGTGATCGCCAAGAGTAATCAGGAGTTAGCAAAGGAATGAATTTCCAATTACTGTCAGACCAGTCAACTATATAATAATAAAAGCTAATAGCTTTATTCATAGAGTGTAAATATAGCAGTGATAACTAAACTAACAGAGTTGGATGGTGTGAGAAAGAGATATGTGATCTAATTAGAATGATGGTGGTGCACTGATGCTCTGCTAATATTTGGTACGTGCTTAAAATGTTTTCAATCTGATAAAAACTGGAAAAGGAAGAAAACATGACTGCCTGGTGAGAACAGTTATCATGTGCTAGTCTCATTTCCGTTTAGATGTTTGAAACACTAGATAAAATGATGCGAAAAACAGCGTATGGGTACATGGCATGCTTTCAGATATGCAGGGAAACTATTTGGCTGTTTATTACTATGCAGTTAACAACATATATTTCAATGAAAGACTTTGTGGAGACACAGAGATATTGTATAAAACATAACACTACTAATATTTATGTGTAAAGTTACAGTCAATAATGTAGACATATACTATATATACCTTGGCTTCAAGTTCTGTGAGATCAGACTGGTCAATAACTTGCTCATTCACTACTCTTTGCATGAAGCTCAGGGTTAGTCTCTTGTTCTCCAGTTCTTTTGGAAGCTTTTCAGAAACCATATATGAATTAAATTTAATTTCTTCTTCAACTCTTTTCATGAGACCTAAAGAAAAACAAAAAAAATACACAAAATGAACACATATGAACTATTTCTGCAAGAAACTGACAAAATGTATTAGATTTAGGTGTATGGGAGAACTCAGGATCTGAGCCAGCTCCAGTCACTGTGGGTGCCAACCATGTTGTACAGCCTTGCACCTGTCTCTATTAGCAGCGACTGGAGTTAGCTTATATCGCTGCTGTTTAACATTTAAAATGTCCTCTTAACAACTGAGAACAATGGCACTTATATGCTTGGATTGGATAGATCCCAGTCAACCATTTACTTGCACATTAGACTCCCATGGCATAATCACTACTGCGACAATCTTAGTATTATTGGTACTACTCTAAAGCTCCACCATAAGTATGGTTTTAGAGCAGATTGTTAATTTGACAACGTATTGATGTATTTAAGTATTGCAGTTTTTTATACAAGTGATCAAATGGTCTAGTGGGACTAAACATGTATGTAAAAATGTTGACAAATGTATCAAAAATTATATAAAAACCCTTTAAAACCTAAATGTAAAAACAATCCAAATAAAAAACCTAAAAAAATAAGCCTGAGCTTTCAAAATATAAAAGTATCATTATTTTACTCAAGTTAAATGCCATAATATTTAAAGTATAGATGGAAAATGACTCAAAACATACTGCGCAAGCAACCAAGGAATTTTTTAAGGCAAAGAAGTGAAATATTCTCAGGTGCCCGAGTCAATCACAAGATCTCAATCCCATCGAGTATGAATTTCAAGACAAAACTTAAAGAGGTTGTCCACTATATTGTATAATCTATGACCCCGTAGATTTACACTTTTTAACCAAGTATTTTTGTAAATGCCTTCTGCTGTCATATGTGCCTGTGAGTGTCGCTATCGCTGCTCACTCAGTCCGCATCACGTGACTCCGGCTGCAGCTGCCATCCACTGATGTCATGTCAACGTCTAGATTTCTAGGATTCTCCCAGGCGTGGCCCAGTCGCAGGAAACAGGGCTGTGGAGTCGGAGTGCATTTTGGTGGAGTCCGGAGTCGGTGTCATGGAAATTGAGGAGTTGGAGTTGGTGTTGGAGGTTTGGCTTACCGACTCCACAGCCCTGGCAGGAACCACACTTGATTGACTGGGCTGTGTTTCACAACACGTCACAGCCCAGAATCCAACATGTGCTTTCCTTCTGTAGGGCGGCACGGTGGCTCAGTGGTTAGCACTGAAGCACTGGGGTCCTGGGTTCAAATCCCACCAAGGACAAGATCTGCAAGGAGATTGTATGTTCTCCCCGTGTTTGCGTGGGTTGCCTCTGGGTACTCCGGTTTCCTCCCACATTCCAAAGACATACTGATAGGGATTTTAGATTGTAAGCCTCATCGGGGACAGTGATGATAACGTGTGCAAAACTGTAAAGCGCTGCGGAATATGTTAGCGCTATATAAAAAAAAAAGATTATTATTACTCTGCTTTCATTGGCTGCAAGGGCTCACTGGATACTGGATCCATGTGATTACTGTAATACCAGATTTATATTTTTTTCTGTTTGGCTGCTGTCAAACCTGTCTGGCTGTGAGATGGAGGCTGAAGCTGAGAGGAACCTGCAGATGTGTCAGGTATAATCACACACAGCTCTGCAGCGAGATCAGGAGAGCATAGAGCGGCCATCACACATCATACTGGTAACTCCCCTTCATATAAAATAAGCTCTGGAGGCAGAGTTAAATAAATTTAATCAGGCTGGGTCCTCCCCAGAGCATGGAAGAGCTCATTTACATAAAGTTATAAAAGATGATGTGACAACAACAAGGCACCTGATATGAGGCACACAGATAGAAATGTTTTCAACAGTCTATAACCTGTATGCCCATATTAATAGATTAGAGAGGTCAAATGCGGTAACAGATTCAGTTTAAGTGAGTAAATATGTAAAACCTTTGATAGAGTTCTGGTGTTTATCTTTGGGTTTAGTCTGAATCAGGAAATTCTTTATTGTGAAATTGTTATGCGATGTCTAATTACATAAGCATACAAAAGTCAAAATTCATGCTCCCATATTTAGATTGTTTTGGCCTTTAAAGAATATGATTCCTTCTGTTGCAGGGCATGCTGTGCATCCATCACACAAGCTGCTATGGCTACAATGTTCTTATGAAAGACTACAAAATAGTCATGAACAAAAAACGAAAATAGCATTTGTGTTTCTATTTGCAAGCGCATAACAAACATAAGTAAAATTCCTACTATACTGCTGTGTTACAAAAAAAAAAAACAACCAAAAAAAAAAATTTAAAAAATATATGAACTTTTTTCACAATGGTGCCAGTAAAAGATTCACTATTCTCAGGTTCTTTTTTTTTTTAAATTGAGTAGGCAAAAGAAATCTTTCCATTACATATACCGAGTTTGTTTACCATTCGTACATAACCATGGTTTACAAAATGTGCAGATGTACAGCGCACAGTAATGATTTGGCCAGATGCCCTGAGATTTCCTTCCAAGCTCTGATTTCCCAACCATGTGCTTACATATACATGGTTATAAAACAGACTGCACTGAAATGAAGGAACTAGGGCATCTCAATCGAGAAACTATCATCCCAAGGAACAGGGACATGATGGGAAGTAATACCACTAAGCTTTAATTTTAGAACTGGCAGCAATCTGACATAATGGGAATTTTAATCTTAGCACTTGTTACAACCCAGGTTAAAGGGACTCTGTCAGCACAGAATAACTGTTTAAACCAAGCACAGTTGCTTGGTGCTCAACTGACATGGCCAAACATTTAAGTGCTCCTTAACACCTGCTTGGTTTCTCTTAAAGGGGTTATGCAATACATTTATTATTTTTGTGTGAGGGCTAAGATCTAGCAGGCAGATAGTTGCCAACTACCTGTCTATTCTGCACAGGGATGATCTCTGCCAGCGACTCCCCTGCTTCTTTTCCCCTCTAGTTAACAGAGCAGCACCACTTCTTTCGGTCTGTTCTGTCAACGGGTAGTCATTGCAGACATCATGCAGATTGACAGCTGGCTCCCCACAGTTAGGCAGCGGGGAGTTGGCTGTCAATCAGCATGACATCGGAAGACGCCCCGTCAGAGCAGAGCGAAAAAGAAAACTTCTGAGAAAGCCGCAGAATTGACATCGGCAAGATTAGCTTTGAGCAGAACAGGCAGGTAGTTAACAACTATCTGCCTGTTACTACGTAACCCCATATACTAAGATGACAGAAGTCATGGATAACTCATTTAAATGTTTGGGCACACTGTAAGGAGAGTGAGGCCGTGCCCACTGGCCGACAGTGTATATAACTCATACATGCCCTCCGATCCTGGGTTTGAAACCGGAGAATTTTCACAGCTCACATTACGTGTGCTGGGCGGATTCATAAGACTGCAGTCACACAGAGTGACTGCAGACTTATCGGGTTTTGACCGGACAACCCCTTTAAAACCGTATATTTTCTTAAAAGGGGTTGCCCACTACTATGATGTTTGTGACTTGTCCTTTGGATAGGTCATCAATATCAAATCATTGGGGGGACAGACACCCAGCACCCCCCCTAATCAGCAGTAACAGTTCATGGAGCAATACATCAAAGCTCTGCACACTGTCTTGTGGTCGTTCCTGGGTACTGCAGCTTAGCTCCTATACAAATGAATAGGAGAGGATTGACAACTTACAGAATTCAGATTAACCCTTTCCCAACATCTTCCATACATAAAACACAACAAGAAAACACAAAATGACAAATTTGCAAAAATACTCTGCAGTAAAAAATATGACAGTAATCAGCAAGTGCTGGATAACAAATACAGGGTATTTAGTCGATACATTTTTTGCAAAAACTGTATAGCAAGCTGCTCCACCACGTCACAGTAACCCTTCACAGAGCAGTCCCTATCTAATGTATTTAAAACCTGAACATGTGAACAGTGTCTAAATGAACAGGATACAGACAGGCGCCCACCAGTATGGGCTCGTGGTGCAAGGCAGCTCATTTATGTGCATGTCACACAAGAGAGGGGTGGGGTCTCCCAAACCATGCTAAGCAAGGAAAAAACGGATTAAAAACAAACGTGACATGCACAAGTGTGAACAAGTCGGTCAGACACTGTTCACGCCACCCACTGGCTGAAACACAACAAGAAAACACAAAAAGACAAATTTGCAAAAATACTCTGCAGTAAAAAATATGACAGTAATCAGCATGTGCTGGATAACAAATACAGGGTATTTAGTCGATACATTTTTTGCAAAAACTGTATAGCAAGCTGCTCCACCACGTCACGGTAACCCTTTTTCTTGTTGTGTTTCAGCCAGTGGGTGGCGTGAACAGTGTCTGACCGACTTGTTCACACTTGTGCATGTCACATATGTTTTTAATCTTCCATACATGAGTAGCACATGCTGGAGGCAAGAGTGTGTAAAGGCATAAGCGAAGCCTGTTCCACATGCAGATGTCAGCTATGTTATATAGCTTGTTCTGATCACTGCTGTTTAACCATTTAGATACCGCTGTCAATCACTGACAGCTGCCAGTGTGCACATAGACTGGCTCCTATTAGCCCTCCCGCTAAACAATTGCAGGGTGTTGATGAACTGCCATGGCAGGCAAGGTCCTACTGAAGGCGGCCCTTGCAGCCATGGTCGGCCTTAGCCACGTGCTACCTGTGTGATCGCACATGGCGCCGGCTGACAGACTGCAGCGGGGGCGACTTTCTCACCTTGTGGGCTCCTGCACACTGTCCTGCCAGATCGCAGCTAGAATCAGAGAGATGGGGAGCAATGGCAATCAGTGCTAGCCTTGCTTTCTGCTACAGACTTTGAGCTCTGATAGTTTAAGCTGCCAGCAGTCTCATAACATGAGGAGGAGCCTCAGGGAACCAGTGCTATACCTGAATTTACAGGGGACACGGGGGCAGCAACAGACTGGGGAGACCCTCAGACCGAGAAGATGGGCAAAGCATAGAGAAAGGGGTGTTGCTCATCTGGAGCAGGCAGTGTCTTGCCCATAACCTGCAAGACTCCTGCCAGCCTGCAGTCATGAAAGAAAGCAGATAAGTGTGACATCATATTTGTCATTGGGGTTTGCAGTTCAACTGCTCAGTGTAGTCCACTGAATAAGTGAAATGTTTTTTTGCCTGAGCAATGTGTGTATCATATGTGTAATGTAAAAGTGACATCAGTGTGCAGTGTATTTGTGGGGTATATGGCCAGTGTGAGTGCTGTGTGCGGTACACAGCCAGTGTGTGAGTGCCTCTTGCAGTATACAGCCAATGTGTGAGGGCTGTGTGCGGCATACAGCCAGTGTGTGAGTGCTGTGTGCAGTATACAGCCAGGATGGTCATAAGTAATCAGACGCTTTGCTCAGTATTGAGTAGAAGCATCCTTTTGACCTAGTACAGACATGAGTCTTCTTGGGAATGATGCAACAACTTTTTCACAACTGGATTGGATTTTGGGATCCCCTGCCATTCTTCCTTGCAGATCCTCTCCAGTTCCGTCAGGTTGGATGGTGAACGATTGTGGACAGCCATTTTCAGGTGCAATATACGGCCAGTGTGTCAGGGCTGTGTGCGGTATATGGCCAGTGTGTGTCAGGGATGTGTGCGGTGTGCGGCCAGTGTGTGAGTGCTGTGGGCTACTTGCTGTAGCTCACCATGCAAAAAATAAACCCTCCCACAGCTCCATTAACAAATGTAAGCACATTTTTTTGTCTTTTTTTTGACAAATTTGTACATTTTCTTCATAACTTAATAAAAACAAAAAAGATGAAATACCACTTAATAAAAACAAACAAAAAAGATGAAAACTTATTTCACATGTGAACTGAAATTGCCTTGAATTTTACAAATAAGTTTGGACTTTCCGGAATCTGAAAGATTTTAGTGATTTGCCTCAAGTTTCATAGGATATAATGCTGAAGGAAGACAAGGCAAATACAGTGGCATGTAAAAGTTTAGGCATCCCTGGTCAAAAGTACTGTTATTGTGAACAGTGAAGCAAGTTGAAAAAGTTTAAAGTTAAAGATGACACTTTTCCTTTGTATTTTAGGCAAAAAACATTGATTTTTTTGAGTACTCACCGTAAAATCCTTTTCTCCGAGACTCTCATTGGGGAACACAGGTACTGTGGGTGTATGCTACTGCCATCTGGAGGCTGACACTAAGTAAACAACACAAGGCTACCTCCTCCTCCGCCGCATACACCCTCGCCCCGATTACGGGTGGAAACCAGTTTAGTGCAAAAGCAGTCGGAGAATAACGAAAAACAGCCTTAATGCAAACAACAATATGTCTGGAAAAGATCCACCCTGACATAAAAAAAATGTACATTAATTAAATAAACCAGAGCCAACTTGGCTAACAGGGTGGGTGCTGTGTCCCCCAATGAGAGTCTCGGAGAAAAGGATTTTACGGTGAGTACTCACAAAAATCCATGTTTCTCCTTAGTCTCATTGGGGGACACAGGTACTGTGGGACGTCCTAAAGCAATCCCTGGGTGGGAGATTGACTCACCGATCCAAGCTACATGCACCTCCTGTTCAAAGGTGCGCCACCGCCGCTTGGAGAATCCTTCTACCCAGGCTCGCATCTGACGAAGCCTGAGTATGGACATTATAATGTTAGGTAAACAAACGTGTGCAGGCTGGACCAGGTCGCTGCCTTGCACACTTGTTCCGTCGAAGCCTGGTGCCTAAGCGCCCAAGAGGCGCCCACTGCCCGAGTAGAGTGTGCTCTGATTCCTGCTGGGACCGGCGCCCCCCTGATGCGGTAGGCCTCCTGAAACGTTAGACGGATCCATCTGGCTATGGTCGACTTTGAGGCTGCGAGTCCCTTCCTGCGCCCTTCGGGGAGCATGAACAGCGTGTCCGTCTGACGGAAGGGTGCCGTCCGCGCCACGTACCTTCTGAGTGCTCTCACCAGGTCTAACGTGTGAAGAGCTTTTTCCATGCGATGTACTGGTGCCGGACAGAATGAGGGCAAGACAATTTCCTCATTAACGTGAAATGAGGACACGACCTTTGGCAGAAAGGGGGGAGCTGGTCTGAGCACCACCTTATCCTTGTGGAAGGTGAGAAACGGT
Organism: Dendrobates tinctorius; assembly: GCF_039654945.1. Lineage (NCBI taxonomy): Eukaryota > Metazoa > Chordata > Amphibia > Anura > Dendrobatidae > Dendrobates > Dendrobates tinctorius. The sequence continues at coordinate 623,562 of NW_027361758.1, forward strand.
GCTCGGCAGGACAAGGCCGCCAACTCAGAGTCTCGCCTAATGGAAGTTATGGCTACCAAGAATACTACTTTCCGGGAAAGGTACGACAAAGAAACATCTTGAAGTGGTTCAAAAGGCGCCTCCTGCAGCACACTCAGGACCAGATTAAGGTCCCAGGCGTCCAGGGGCACCCTATAGGGCGGTACCAAGTGGGAGACTCCCTGGATGAAAGTCCTCACCTGCATACTGGTAGCGATCCTTCGCTGAAACAGGATGGACAACGCCGATATCTGTCTCCTAAGGGAGCTCGTAGCCAATCCTGAGTCTAGACCTGACTGGAGAAAGGCCAAGATGTTGGGAATCGAAAATGTCAGTGGAGACAAACCATGATCTCGATACCAAGCGAAGAAGACCTTCTAGGTATGATGGTAAATACTCGCCGAGGTAGCCTTCCGGGCGCTAATCATTGTAGCTATCACATTGCAACTGAACCCAGCCCGGGTCAGAATCCAAGATTCAACGGCCATGCCGTCAAACACAGGGCCCCTGAGTTTGGGTGGAAGATCGGGCCCTGGGACAGTAGATCTGGGCGCTCTGGCAGTCGCCATGGGACGTCGGCGAGTAGCTGCACTAGGTCTGCATACCAAGCCCGACGGGGCCAGTCTGGGGCCAGCAGAAATCGCTGGAACCCCTTCTGCCTTGATCTTCTTGATAACCCTCGGGATTAGTGGCAGCGGGGGAAACAAGTATGGTAGGTGAAACTAGTTCCATGGCAGAACCAACGCGTCCACGGTGATCGCTCGCGGGTCCCGAGACCGAGCGACGAACACGGGCACCTTGGCGTTCACCCTGGAGGCCATCAGATCCACATCCGGTGTTCCCCACCATTGGCAAAGGTGGAAGACCTCGGGGTGTAGAGACCATTTCCCCGCCGCGACACCCTGCCGGCTGAGGAAGTCCGCCGCCCAATTTTCTACGCCCGGGATGTGGATTGCTGATATTACCGAATGGTTCCTCTCGGCCCAGTGAAGCACGTGTGCTACCTCGCGCATTGTTGCCTTGCTGCGCGTGCACCGCTGGCGATTTAAGTAAGCCACCGCCGTGGCGTTGTCCGACTGAATCCTGCTAGGTGCTGAAAATGTTGCAGTGCCAGCTGGACTGCTCGTATTTCCAACAAGTTGATCGTTAGGCGTGCCTCCTGCGTTGACCATCGTCCCTGTGTGGTTTGGTGGCGAAAAACCGCTCCCCAGCCAAGGAGGCTGGCGTCGGTCGTGACCACTAGCCAGTGATCTGGGGGAAAGGGTTTTACCCTGAAGAAGGGAGGACCTACTCGTCCACCACTCCAGAGACTGTCTGACCTGCGAGGATAGCCCGGCAGCGATGATCGAGCGTGAATGGGTTCTTGTCCCAGGCTGACAAGAAGGCGTGCTGTAGGGGGTGAAGAAGAAATTGGGCAAACGGAATCGCTTCTATTGCTGCCACCATCTTCCCTAGCACTCTCATCCCAAACCGAATGGTGTGCGGGACTGGCTGCAGAAGCTTACGGACTACTTGCCAGAGTGCTAGCGTCTTGTCCTGAGGGAGAATTACCAACCCTCGGGAGGTGTCGAAAATCATCCCTAAAAAAGAAATCCTCTGAGCTGGGACAAGGGATGATTTTTTCCTGTTGACCAACCACCCTAAGTGGGAGAGGGTATCCAGCGTGATGCTGACATTCTCCTCGCATGCCCGAAACGAGGGGCCCTTCACCAAGAGGTCGTCTAAATATGGTAAGACGACTATGCCCCGAGAGTGTAAGATGACCATCATGACTGCCATCACCTTTGTGAACACTCTGGGAGCGGTGGCTAGCCCGAAGGGCAGAGCTGCAAACTGGAAATATCGGCCATTGATGGCGAACCGCAGAAATTTTTGATGCGGAGGAAAAATGGGGATGTGCAGGTAGGCATCCTGGATGTCGATCGAGGCCAAGTATTCCCTTTGGCCCATGGCCGATATAACTGAACGGAGAGATTCTATTCGGAAATGTTTGATCCTGATGAAACTGTTCAGGAGCTTCAGGTCCAGAACCGGCCTGACTGTCCCGTCCTTTTTGGGGACCGCAAACAGATTGGAATAAAAACCCTGCCCCTTCTCATGCTCTGGTACGGGAATAATGACTCCGTTCCGCTGGAGTGAGTTGATGGCCCCTAGCAACGCCCTTGCCCGGGGCTCCACCTTGGGAAGTCAGGACAGAAAAAATCGTTTTGGGGGAAACTTGAAAAACTCTATCTTGTATCCTGCGGATACGAGTTCCGCCACCCATGAATCGCGTGCTATCGTGACCCAGACCTGGCGAAAGCAGAGCAGGCGGCCGCCCACTCTGCTGATGTCACCTAAAAAGTACTCTGAGTCATTTGGCTGAGGGTCTCTGGGCCCTGGCCCCCTTCGCCCTGGGCTGGCGAGCACGCATTCTCCCCAATGGGTTGGTTCTATATGAAACCTGTCACTCCCTATCCTGGTTGGAGCGCCCTGGAGCGGCAGAGCTGGCCGTTTTTCCCCGAACAAACGGCCACCCTGATAAGGTAGGGAAGTCAAAGACTTCTTGGAAATTGAATCGGCCCGCCATGTCCTTAATCATAGGGCCCTCCTAATGGCTACCGCATTTGCGGCCGCAAGAGCCGCACAATTGGCCGCATCCAAGGAAGCGTTGATTAAGTAGTCACCGGCCATAGCGATTAGACTCGCGATCTCTGCTACCTCTGTAGGCAGGTTTCTATCCTGCAAGACCTTGCTCAATGACTCTGACTATGACATCATGGCCTTGGCCACCCACGTTGCAACGAACAAGGGAGCAAGTGCTGATCCTGATGCTTCAAAAACTGAGCTAGCCAGCCCTTCTATGAGCCGATCAGTGGGGTCCTTGATAGAAGAACCACTAGGTACCGATAACAAGGATCTCGTGGCCAAGCGTGACACTGGTGGATCCACCACTGGGGACTCCGCCCATTTCTTACAGAGCTCCGGGGCAAACGGATATCTTGCCTCTATCGTCTTCTGCCCCGAGAAACACCTATCCGGCCATTCCCTGTGACGCTGCACTATGTCCTCAAACTCTGGGTGAGTGCCAAACACTCTATGCGGTCGCTTAGCCCGCTTAAAGGACACCTTATGGCCTGAGGCCAAGGTGACGTCATCCTCAACCCCCAGTGTCTGATTAACGGAATCGATGAGGCTGTCAACTGTTTCCCGACACTCCGAGGTATCCAGGTCCAGTGGCTCATTTGAGATCAGCCATATCCCTAACAGGCTAATTAAGATCTGAAACCTTAGTGAAAGTTTTCTGAGCACACAAATCTCCAAGGGTGCCCAAATTTTTTTTCATCGGACCATTTTCTTTTTTGGAATTTTGAAAATCTGAAAGATGAAAATATATAATTTTCTCCTTCATCTCATTGGGGGACACAGGCACTGTGGGTGTATGCTACCGCCATCTGGAGGCTGACACTAAGCAACACAAGGTTATCTCCTCCTCCGCTGCATACACCCTTGCCCCGATTACGGGCGGAAACCAGTTTTTATGCTTCGTGTCTTTGGAGGCACATGTGTCTGGTTTCTCCAGACTTTTTTTTTTTTTTTCCCTTTCCATGAAGATAAGACCCTATTGAAAGGGGCTGATCTCCCCAAACCAACAACGGGCGAGCACGTGTTGAGTATCGTCTCCACGTATCCTTTCCCGCACCGTGGGACATATCTGGGCCATTTTCCCCAGAATTTTTTTTTTTTTTTGCTATGAAGATTAGACAGGGGCAATGGACCCTATTGAAAGCGTCCGATTTCCCCAAACCATCAACGGGCGACCACGTGTGAGTATCCCTCCACGTATCCTCTCCCGCGACGTGGGACAAGATGCCGGACTTAGCCCTGACCACCCCTAGGTATGGAAACCATGGGCTGTACAAAGGCACAAGACTAGTCCGTGCGGCCCCCACTGCTCCACCAACGCTAGACGGCGGTGCTGCAAGGCGGCGGACGGTCCCTCTCCTCATCCCTGGAAGGAGGATGGAGTTAGGGTGCCTGCACCGTCCAGGATACCACCCCCATCTACCTGATCGGAGAAGTGCAGTGTCCGGATGGTATGGATGTGATGGTCAGGGAGGGCCCTGCGGCGTTCAGAGGGCCGGAGCTGGTCAGCAGAGGCAGGAGTTCCAGCGCTTCCCTTCCCTTTCCCGCCCCCCTCCCCTCGCGGTGACGTGACTGCAGCAGTGGTGGCGGAACGGACGCGACGCCTGACGCAGTATGACGCCGGCTCCGGCCTTAGTGTGCAGCGCCCTGCCTGCCCGCCGCCACCCCCGTCGCGGGCGGACATTAAAAATCCAGGCCGCGGCTTCGGCCGGTGGTAGGTCGCGGCCGGAAGTCCCACCCTCCTGGCGCGATGTCACTTCCGGCGGCCCGCCCTCCGGCCTGGGCGGGCGCCGGATAAATTGAGGCCCCGGCTTCGTGTCAGGCATAGGCCGCGACCAGGAAAGAACGGTCTAGTAGCCCTCAGCAGGATGGCACGGCAGGAGAAGCAGCACATGTGGGGGACACAGGACCGGGTAAGTGCGGTCCCGACCACGAATGGCAACCAAGGGTACTCCCCTCCCCTCTCCTCCCCCTTCATAGCCCCTTGCAGGGCAGCATTAAGACCTGGCGGATACAATATGGCTGGGAAAGGGAAGACGCACACGTTCCTTTACGCTGCATACATCGCCTGTAGGGCGTCATTTCCGCGGGAGCAGAGCAATAAATTATGCGAAGCCTGCTACTCCGAACGCGCCCAGGAGCCCTCCCCCGTGACTGAGCCCGGGAATTCAAATCCTCCAGAATGGGCCTTATCGCAATCTATGGCTTCGCTTACAAAGGCGATTGAGTCTCTTCATGCCCCAGATAGGAGCAAGGATAGTGGCTCACTGATCTGGGAGGGTTCCTCCACCTCACAGGACCCTCCGACCTGCAGGGGCCGCTCTCATTCCAGGCAGACGCAAAGGAAACAAACCCTCATGGCGTTGCCCGGCCCATCCGGTGCCTCGGCATTAGTAAGTTCGGCGTCACGCTCACCTTCGCCAGTTGTTGGGAGCGGGCAGAGTTCAGACTATGATTTCACCATCGTTAGGAAAGACCAGGTTTATAAAAACCCACCCTCCTCTAACCTTGTACCAAAGAACAGAAGCTATGGGTTCATCTAAGCAGCTGCCTAGCACTCTGAAAATGAAAATGGTGGAGGCCCACAAAGCAGGAGAAGGCTATAAGAAGATAGCAAAGCGTTTTCAAGTTGCCTTTTCCTCAGTTCGAAATGTAATTAAGAAACGGCAGTTAACAGGAAGGGCAAGATAGGGTCTGGAAGACCAAACAAAATTTGAGTGAGAGCTGCTTGTAGGATTGCTAGAGAGACAAATCAAAACCCCCGCTTGACTGCAAAAGAACTTCAGAAAGATTTAGCAGACTCTGGAGTTGTGGTACATTGCTCTACCGTTCAGAGACACTTGCACAAATATGGCCTTCATGGAATAGTCATCACAAGAAAACCTGTCCTGCGTCCTCACCATAAAATTCAGCATCAGAATTAGTATGCAAAAGAATATCTAAACTAGTATGGTGCATGCCAATGGTACGAGGAACATTTCACGGGTAGAGGGAAGAATGGATTCAATGAAATTCTTGATGCAAACATAACACCATCTGTAAAAAAGCTGAAATTGAAAAAAGTATGGCTTCTACAAATGGATAATGATCCTAAACACATGTCAAAATCCACAATAGGCTACTTCAAAAGGTTCAACTGAAGGTTTTACAATAGCCCTCATAGTCCCCTGATCTGAACATCATTGACAATCTGTAGCTAGACCACAAAATAGCAGTTCATGCAAGATGACCCAGGAATATCACAAAACTGGAAAACATTTCCAAGGAAGAACGAATGAAAATCCCTCAAACAAGAATTGAAAGACTCTTGGCTGGCTACAAAAAGTGTTTGCAAGCTGTGATACTTTCAAAAGGGGGTGCTACTAGGTACTAACCAAGCAGGGTACCCAAACTTTTGCACTAGCCCGTTTTCCTTTTTGCAATTTTTAAAATGTAAAAGATTAAAATGTTTTTTTTTTCCTAAAATTTAGGCCTTTTAGAGATCATTTCATCTTCAACTTGCTGTTATTCACAGCAGTAATTTTGACCAGAGGTGCCCAAACTTTTACATGCCACTGTACTAATTGCCCCGTATATGGGGAAAAAATCCTTCCTGACTCCGTGTCACGCTCGCTGGTGGTGCACAAGATTCGTGGACTCACTGTGCCATAGTGACGAGCTTGCCTAGGAGGGGTGTAGCCAAACGGCTACCTGGTATTCACTAGAGCTGCTGATGGTGGAGTCAGGCCTGAGCTGTAGATAACTGCCAGTAACACCGTTCCCGATACTGTAGGGGGACCTGGAAACATACAATTGCACACACACTTCCACTATCAAACTATAGGGGTTTCTCAGGCACCTACTTATTGGGGATTGTGCCTTTTATACAAGATGCCTCCCAGCTATTGGCTGGGGGGTATCTTTGCAGGTACGCGCGCTGCCCCTTTACGAGCAGGTGCGTCACTAGGTATGCCGCCAGAAGTCAATTCAGCATGCACAGACGGAGAGGAGGAGGAGCCCGAGGACATTGCTGCAGTCGGGGCGGTGAGTATGGTGACCACTTCCTCTGCGGCGCCGGTAGCAGTGTAATGAGGTCAGCAGTGTGCTGACCTCATCATGCTGCTGCACCAGTGTTCAAATGTATTTGTGTCTGAAAGGGCTGCAGCAAACTGTTTGGCAGGCCACATGCGGCCCACACGTTATGCAGCCCTCAATTACAATATTATGGGGCCTCAGAGAGTTCGATAGTCTCAATGCTCTTACAGTAAAGTATCGCCATCTGTGATGATAGTTAAACCTTCTATCCTTTAGACGTAGAGGATGCCCCTTGTCATCACTGCACTCAAAATAGCACCTGGCTGGCTGACATTTTACTGATTTGCAATGTACTGGCAAAGGGCTGAGAAAACAAAAACCTCGTTTGCTCACCTGTACTACAACTGCAGCATAAAACTTGGTCCTCTACTTATAATATCCTTTGGCTTTTTCTCTCTTTCGGCATAGTGAATATGACATCCCCTTTAGCTCTTTTGGCCTCTTCACTATGCGCCTGAGCTTCTGGCACCGGTGAAAAGTGAAGATGCTGGAAAAACCAACGACAATGTCACACGTATGATGCCATAGGAAAGAAGAGGCCGGAGAGAGCGGCACAGGAGACTGAATGGGAAGATGTGGTGAGATGAGTATTTTATTTTTCTTTAACCTGAAGTTTATTAAACCCTGGGGTTTCAAGAGACCAAGGAGCAAAATAAGGAACAATCGATTTGCATCAAGTTTTCTGAACAAATTTGGTTATTGGTGCTATACAAATTTGGCATCTCAGTCATTGTACTATTCTGGAGAATCATGCTGCCAAGTCATTTCTTTTTTTTCTTTTTTTTTTGTATATCAAGCATAAAACATTATAATATAGAGTCAGAGTTATTCATAGTGACATAACCATGATATCATATGTCCAATAATAAGAAACAAACAAAACAATTACAACACAATATTCTTGCACAGTACATTATACCATTCGTTGCATCTTTTAGCTTACAGGGTCTATTTAGGATCCATGAGCTCGTATCAGGCTAGTTTATAGAAGATACACATTCTAAAATTCACATAAATCAAAGCTTACATGAAGTGACACACATCATGAACCATATCTCGAAATCGAAGAGACCATATCAGTAGGAGCCAAGTGTGTCAAAGGGGAGTCACACCACCTTTCCCAAATCCTATGGAACTTTTGGGGACATTTTCTGTTTTTATATAATATGTTCTCATAAGGAATTATGTCATTCACCACCATCTGAACACCACTGCCTTCCTAGCCATAAATAAAACCTCTCGAAGAAATATTCTATCATAATGAACCCACATCTCTTCATCCACAACATCCTGGAGACATAATTCAGGAGTGCATTCAATCGGTATTCCCAATATTCGTTCCAACGTATAAATGACATCTCTCCGATACCCCCGTATACTACCACAGCTCCAGATAAGGTGCCAAAAATCCGCCCCCGATTCCCCACATCTAAGGCATTCATCCGTTGCCCTTCTACCGAATTTATGAAGTCTGCTTAGGGTCAAATACGACTGGTGAAGGATATACAATTGGATTAATTTGTTGTTTGCAGCTGGTGACACCATCGTATGTGCTTCCAGGACGTCATTTCACTGTTCATCAGTGATAGAAGGTATCAAGCGGCGCCACTTACTTTCTACAACAAGCTGAGTGGATGCAATCTTAGGGTTCAATACAAAGGTGTAGAGAGAGGAAATCATCCCCGTAGGTCCCAGAGTTGATAGTATTCCTATCAATGGGTATTTAGATATTCTCATTCTAGGAAACGGGAATTGATACATTATGGCGTGCCTCAGCTGCAGGTATCTATAAAATTCTCAGTAAGAGACTCCAAATCTCACATGAATTTGTTCAAACGATAATAAAATTTAATTTTCAAAAATCTGACTAAGTGTTATTATTCCATTCTGCTTCCAAAAATTTGGATCTTGTAAGTTGTGAAGGTGTGGGTACTCAGGATTATCCCATATCAGAACATCCCCAATCTGATCAGTGAATTTCACAATACGCTTACTTTCTTGCCAAATTTGTATCGCTATTTTATGTGCAAATAATAATCCCTGGGGGGGTCTCTATGATCCTTCCAATATTGCCCACGGTGTATGCCCATCCAGAAGGTGCACGAGATGTGCCTCTGCATTACTGAGTCTCGCTCCAATTAACCAGTGTTTTAAATGACGCAATTGACCAGCTAAATAGTATAAATACAGGTCCAGGAGAGCATAAGCACCCTGATTTTTGGGCCTCTGCAGGGATCCAATACTCAATCTAGACGATCCCTGCCAAGTCATTTCTACTGCACAATAAATGCCTATAAACAAAACCTCAAAAAAAAAAACATTGGTGGAATTGCGTTTTTTTATTTCAGCACACTTGGAATGTTTTCCTGTTTCCAGCACATTGTATAGAAAACTAAATGTTACAGTTCAAAACTACAGTTCATCCTGCAAAAAACAGTCCCTTGTAAGGAGACTTTGACAGAGAAATAAAATAGGTGTGACCCTTTGAAAAGGGAGAGGATGATGTCCTGACCACCACTAACCTGACCACTGAGTGGCTACGGTTCAGTTTAGGAGCTGGATTGTGAATTCCAAGGATGAGTATTTGTTCTTTTTTCTTTTTCCAGACTGGCTTTCCCCTCTCAAGCTTTTTTTTTTTTTACTGGAGAATCCCATTTATTGATTCAACTCTCATTGCTCTTTATCAGGATAAAGTGACTGGTGGTCAGCATGTCATTGCTGCTGGTCCAGCAGAGTAACAGTGCTGGAGCAGATGACAGGGGTAAGCATGTATTCAGTTTTTCTTTTTCCAGGCTCCCTTTCCACTGTCACTTTAAATTTAATTAATTTACCTTCCGGTTTTGCATCTGCTGCTGCGTGTCGCATGTTTTTCAACTGTTGCTGGGCTCTTTGCAGCTTTTGCTCTGCACTGAATAGCTGTGAAACATAATTAAGATCACTGTAATATGCTCACTATATAAAAATATACTCATAATTGCGTACAGAAATAAGGAATATACTGAGCATGCATACTGCCACACAATGCAACGTCTATAGGACCAAGCGAGATGGCCCACCTCTGCCAGTCCCATGGACTTTTAATGGACAAACGTTACACATGCTTGACCTTCATTCTATTTAAACAGGAAACTTACAACACTCATTCTTGTGATTAAAGGGGTCCCCAAAAGTAGAATACACCACTATCTGCAATTTACCACAAATCCTGGAAATAGGTCATATATTATGTCTGCCACACAACTCCCTTTAAGAACTCATTTGCATAATGTTGACGTGCATAAATATGTGCATAATTGTAATGTTTTATTTAACCCGTTTACTTCAAATGATATAAACTAGAAATTCTAATAATGGTACAATAAAAAACTGACATAGAAATCAATTATTTATACTGAAAATTAAAAAGCAATCATATGAATAATGCTTGGATTCCCCACTCAAGTCAGACAATATGGTTGGGTTTTGTTTTTTTTGTTTTAATGCAGGGCAGGGGAGCTGCAAGATAATACCAGAGGCAGACGGAAGGGATAATAAAAGGAAGAAATGAAGGCTAGAAGAAGAAAAAAAAAGTTGCATGCATAGTCTGGACTATTCTGAAATGATATTCAATTGAACAAGTGCGATGTGAAAGTGTCTACTCTCCATCTGCACTGTTTCAGTCATCATAGCTAACCAGAGAACTGTTAGACTGTGTGCCCACGTTGCGCTTTTTAAGCTTTTCCGCCGCTTTTTTGCCGCAGCGGAAACGCTTAAAAACTGCTAACAAACCGCATCCCCATGTAATCCTATGGGATTCCGTAGGTGCTGTGCCAATGCTGCGGATTTTTCCGCTGCGGAATCGCATAGTGGAAAAATCCGCAGCATGTTCATTAGTTCTGCGGAATCGCGGCAATTCCGCCGCAATAGGATTGCATTGAAACGCTCACTTTACGCATGTGGCTATGCCCACCATGCGTAAAGTGAGCGCTTCATGTGCGGATGGTACCCAGGGTCTGGAGGAGAGGAGACTCTCCTCCATGCCCTGGATACCATAATCCTGTTAAAAATAGAATTAAAATAAAAAATAGGGATATATATTCACCCTCTGATGGCCCCCAGAGTCCTCCCGCCTCTAAGCCACACTGCCAGCATCTTCCGTTCCCAGGGATGCATTGCACGAATCACCTGAGATGATGTCGCGGTCTCGCGAGCGTGAAGTCACAAAAGTCCTTCGCGCAAAGCATCCCTGGGAACGGAACATACCGGGAGCGCCGTTGAGGAGATCGGGGGCCGTCAGAAGGTGAGAATAACCATATTTTTTATTTTTTAAATTATTTTTGTACAATACAAAATAATAATATTGTGGTACCGTGTTAGCCAGAAAAATAGATGTAAATACTTATCTCCCCCCCAAAAATTGAGAAAAGTATTCAAGGTGTGATACCTTTATTGGCTAAGTAGAGAAATTATATTTGTAAGCAAGCTTTCAGGGCTCAGAAGGCCCCTTCATCAGGCTAGATTACAAGCACTTTCACTTGCTTGATATATATACATGCACGAGGTCCTTTATTGTATATTGCAAAAAAAATAAAAAAAATTTAAAAGACAAATGCACATATGGTTTTGTAAGTATTTTTAACACATTTGTATATGTTATTTATATACTATTCACTTATGTATTGCACTTCAATAGCATTTTATTATTCACTATGTATTCATAATACAACTATATGTTTTTTGCTATATTTCATATTTGCATAATATCTTGTCATATTGATATTATATTCTGTATAATGCACCTTATATTTATGCACTTTTGCATTTTCCTATATTTAATCTGGGCATATTTGCATAATTCTCTACATGTTGTCACTATCCTTTTATATTTAATAGCATTCTTATCCCCTCCCCTTGTTTTGGTGCTCCATCCCTGGGGACAGTATGGCTGCAGTGGTGTCTGGCCTCCTCCTCTGCCCTGGCGCGCGGGGTTGGGGGGATGGTCGGGCATCATGGCGGCGTTGATATCAGCTGCCGTGGTGACGCTCGTGCGGGGCTTGGCTCCTCCCACTCGCCCGGACCCGTCTGGCTGGTGGGTGGGGGCTGAGCTTCCGTGCGATGTTCAGTCACCATGGTGACGCGCCGTACTGGTGCCCGCCCTTCCTGCTCTGACGCCTGGGCTTGGAGGCGGGCGGTGATCATGCAGGCATCTGCCTCGGTGGGCGTCGCGCCAGACCTGCGGGCGGATGTGATGTTTTTAGCCTCTGCCACTATTCATTATGACACAATATAAAAGCGCATACACATGGCATAATTATATACACCTCCCCTGGATAAAGCCAAGTGCGAAACGCGCGTTGGTGTGCTTGCTGCCATCAGGTATAGATAAAGACTCTCTTTTTAGCACTTCATTTCTTTGTATAACCGGTCTTGTTGTAGCATTAGCATTTTTTATTGGGGTTTAATTTCTCAGCCATTATAAGATTGAATACCTCTGACAATATTAGCACAGCATTTGACTATCACACTTATGTCCTTAAGCTGGGGAATTTACCCCTTTATAGACCTCTTTTCTTGTCTGAGAATCTCCACTTCTGCACAAGCACATTACTTTTTTCATTGATGCACAAATATTTTTTTGAGATTTTCATTAGCTTATGCATTTGCACTTTATATACCATCCAAAAGGAAAAATCTCTTCTACAATTATTGGCTATTATTTTTTAGGCCTTAGAACAGAATATTTAATTAGGAGGCTTTTTTTTGCAACTTATACTAGGAATACTATTTATTCTGGCATTCATATGTCAATCTGTGCAATGAATATTGTCTATCTATGCCACAAGATTATTTTCTGCAGCAATATAATTTTTTGAATTTGTGATTCCCCACTTTTACATTTCTCTTGCATTGTTGCATATACCAATTTACATAAACTCTGTGTTTTTTATGGTGAAGAGATTTGCATTGTTGCATATACCAATTTAAATAAACTTTGTTTTTTATGGTAAAAAGCTTCCATTTTCTCTGGTTTCTAATTAGCCTTTCTTACTAGGTCACTCCAGCACTTTTAATATTGCCCCTTCTGTTACCCATACTCAGGGCCGGTTTTAGACAAAGTGGGGTCCTGGGCAAAAGTTTAAAGTGGTGCCCCAAATGCTAACACATTGCACCATCACACAGAAACATTTTGGTTGTATTTACATGCGCTGCATTCAGGCCGTTAAACAAGCGTGATCAACAATATTGAATTTGTTCGACGCTTGTTCCTGAGTTTCTTTACACCGGCTGAGGAAGAATGATGTGGACAGATAGTCCTCGATACAGTATAAAGGACTCCCCATAGTCCTTAATAATAGAGCCCCTCAAAGTATAATGCAGGCCCCCCTCAAAGTATAATGCAGACCCTCTCAAAGTATAATTCAGCCCCCCCAGAGTATAATGCAGCCCCCCATGGAGTATAATGCAGCCCCACACACACTCAGTATAAAATAGTCCCCTCAGAGTATAATGCAGCCCCCTCAGAGAATCCAGCCCCTCTGAGTATAAAGCAGCCCCCTCGGAGTATAATGAAGCCCCCTCACAGAGTATAATTCAGGTCCCCCCACACACGGTATAATGCAGCCCCCTCATACAGTATAATGCAGACCCTTCATAGAGTATAATGCAACCCCCTCAGAGTATAATGCAGCCCTTACAGAGTATAATGCAGCCCTTACAGAGTATAATGCAGCCCTTAGAGCAGGGATGGGGAACCTCAGGCCCCAGGGCCATTTACGGCTCTCAATGACCTTTTATCAGGCCCCCGGGCAGATTCTCAGGGACCGCATTCTTGGGCAGAGAGCTGTATTTTGATAGCCACAAACTCATTAATTTCTTCTTGCTCTGTAAGCACACACACGCAGTGTTCACTAATGAACACTGAAGGGCATGCAATGAAAGATTACGTTCTAACACCAGTGGCAGAGTCAGGATGTAATTTGTGGGTGGAGTTTGTACGGCCCCCGAAGGATGGTATAAATATCCAAATGGCCCTTGGCAGAAAAAAGATTCCCCACCCCTGCCTTAGAGTATAATGCAGCCCCCACACAGAGTAAAGTGTACCCCCCAATACACACAGTATATTGCAGCCCCCACACACAGTATAATGCAGCTCCCCACACACAGGATAACGCAGCCCACACACACAGTATAATGAAGTCCTCCCCACACAGTATAATGCAGCCCCCCACTCACAGTACAGTGCCGCCCCCACACAGTATAGGGCAGCACCCAAACACACAGTATAATGCAGTCCCTTCACACACACAGTATAGTGCAGACCCCACACACAGTATAATGCAGCCCTCCCCACACAGTATAATACAGCCCCCCACTCACAGTACAGTGCAGCCCCCCGCACAATATAATGCAGCTCCCCACACACAGTATAATGCAGCCCCCCACACACAGTATAATGCATACACATATCAACACACAGTCTAATGCATACACATATATATACACACACACACACATACACAGTACAATGCATACACATATATGCAATACTTACATCTCCCAGTCCCCCTGCTGCTTTGGCCTCTGCAGCAGGTCTCAGCAGCTCCACTGCCGACACAGCGTGGCGCAAGATGAAGTGATGTCATCATGCGCCCGCTGAGTCACAAGCAGAGGGGAATGATGGGAGAGGGAGCGTCATGTGACACTCTCTCCTCCATCACTGCTTTTAACTGTATCATCATCTATGATGCCAATAAGTTGAATGCGCAATGTGGGAGGGCCCCCCAAAGAGGCCGCATAGTGTGCCACTATTAAAAGCATGCCATTGGCTGGTGGCCCCTGGAAGATCGCGGGCCCTAGGCAGCTGCCTAGTCTGCCTGCCCCTATCACCAGCCATGCCTGTACTTACAGGACTCGGTCTTCTGCAGTTTCTATTGTTACTCAAGTCCCTTTCCTGCATCATGTGACCACAGTTGCGACTAGCCGGCTCACACAGCAATTCTATGTGGGCTCGAAATTACTTTCTCATTGTTAGTCTATGGCCCCAAGTCATGAAGGTGATTACAAGTAAAACACCTCCCTATGTCCCAAAATTGTGCAATATTTGGTGTTTTCACAACAGTCCAGGACAACTTTGGTGGTGTAAATTTCTCCAGTAGTGCACTGGAGACAGACACCAGTTAAGAGAAGCGCCTAATTCTTTCAGTGCTATCAGTCTCTAAATGAATTAGGTGCTTCGCACTCCATTGTACGGAAAAAATGCCAGTCACAAATAAGATCAGGCCCTATGAGACTCAGGACAAGTCTCTCATAGACTTAGGGTACCGTCACAATTAGCTATGCACCAGCGATCCCGACAACGATACGACCCGGTCAGGATCGCTGGTGCATCGCTAAATGGTCGCTAGAGAGCTGCCAAACAGGCAGGTCTCACCAGCGACATAGCAGCGGTCGGCGGTCGTTACGTACCTGTCAGACGCGGCGATGAAGAAGTCCTTTAGCTCGTGTCCACGCATCGCTCGTCGGCGCCAGCAGGAAGCAGCCGACGAGAAACGGCCCAGATCGTTCTCGTGCGATCAGTGATAACCAGCCGGGGAGCCGGTCGGAGGTAAGTGTCACATATAGCGATATCGTTAGCAATATCGCTGCTGCGTCACAAAATCGGTGACGCTTAAGCGATATCGCTAGCGATCTTGCTTAGTGTGACGGGTCCTTTACACTAAGAAAGGAAGTAACGATCTTCAATGTGAGTCGGCAAGGAAGAGTGGTCACATGATGCAGGAGAGGGAGCACAGAAGCGCTGGAAACCGCATTAAAATAGTTATTAGTCACTGTTTTCTGCTAACTCTGTAACCCATTAATGATGGCTAACAGAATGATCATTAACAGCGACTGCCAGCACAGACTGCCTGTTCAAGCCAAGTACAGGCCCTCTCTGCATAATGGCATGGTCAAACATTTAAGTGCTTCTTCACACCTACTTGTTTTTCATCTAATTCCTCCCCACCTCTTATTTGTTTGACAGCTCTGGCTTTAAAGGGAATCTGTCACCCCCCCCCCCCCGGGCCTATTAAAGTAAAAGAGCCACCTTCAGCAGCACTAAGGCTGCATTTTGTGAAGTGGCTCTTATGTTTATTATTTCTATGAACGCTGAAATAATCACTTTTATAAATTTCCCGCCATACCTCAATTGAGTCAGGGAGGTATATTTTCTCCCCGCAACGTCAAAGGTTATTGTCGCAAGGCATCCCTGGAAACGGGACTTGCCGAGAGCATCGCTGAGGCCTGGGGACGCTGCGAGGGATGCCGGAAGGTGAGAATATGACGATTTTTTATTTTAATTCTATTTTTAACAGGAATATGGTACCCAGAGCCTGGAGGAGAATCCAGACCATGGGTACCATCCGCAAATTTTCCACTTACTTTTCACATGGTGGGCATAGCCACATGCGGAATGTTAGCGGAACAATGCATTCCAATGTGTTCGGATTTTCCCGCGATTCCTCACAAAGAATGAACATGCTGCATATATTTCCACGATGCAATTCCGCCGCGGAAAAATACGCAGCATTAGCACAGCATGTGTGGAATGCCATAGGATTGCATGGGATGCTTTTTTTTTTTGAGTTTTCTCGGCAAAATCGCACGTTTAAAAACGCTGCGAAAATGCAAAACAAAGGCTACGTGTGAACACAGCCTTATAGTCCACTTTTTCTCCTGATTTATAAGAATTAGGAAGGTACCTGATTTCTCTGCTCCTGCTTCTGTTGAGTCAGAGAGTCTTCCCTTTCCTTTTCAACACGCAGCTGACTTGCTATTTCAAGCATCCGTTGGTGATTCTGAACTGTCTCCACCTACAGTAAATAATAAAGAGGTGCAAATGACTTACAAAAACAAGTAGATGTATCACGTTTAACACCGGTCTTGCTTGGCATTTCTGTTTCATGTCTACTACTCCCAGCAGCTGACAGAAAGTTATCGGATTCAAGTTCCTTAAAAGCTTTGGCCTTCGGCCCAAGGAGATCCCCTTTCTGTCACTTGCATTTGTATCTTCCTTAGGGCCCCGTCACACATAGCGATCTCGCTAGCGAGATCGCTGCTGAGTCACAAGTTTTGTGACGCAACAGCGATCTCACCAGCGAGATCGCTGTGTGTGACAGCGATCAGCGACCGGCCCCCTGCCGGTATCGCTGATCGCTCTTGGAAAGCCCTGGACATTTCTTTGATAGCTGGTCTCCCGCTGGCCCTCACGCATCGCTGCGTGTGACAGGCAGGAGACCAGCGATCAGCTGGTAACTAAGGTACACATCGGGTATCTAAGGGACATGCGTCACTTAGAAACCCGATGTGTACCTTAGTTACAAGCACGCTCATGCAGGGAGCTGGTAACTAAGGTACACATCGGGTTTCTAAGTGACGCACGTCCCTTAGATACCCGATGTGTGCCTTAGTTACCAGCTCCCTGCATCAGCGCGCTGGTAACTAAAGTACACAGCGATGCCGGGAGCTCGGCATCGCTGTGCTGATCGCTGGTGAAGCTGTCTGTTTGACAGCTCACCAGCGATCACATAGCGACTCACCAGCGATCCTGACACGTTGATATCGTTGTCGGGATCTCTGGTGAGTCGCTATGTGTGATGGTACCTTTAATAAACAGCAACATGCGGCTCCTAATTCGTGTTTGCATTCCCTAAGACAAACATTTTGACACTGAACTGTTACAATATCAAATGTATTCTCACCCTTTTTTTAAGACGCTCAACTCTCTTCATCAGCTGATCCTTTTCCTCTTCCATTGCACTGATGTCCTAAACATGGCATAAAAATAATAATGTATAATATACATAGTTTTAGAACTTGCACAATTCAAAAGTTATAGTCAGAAGTTAGATAGCTAAAGAACTTAGCAGGGATGTAACTATCACAGGTGCAGGGCTGCAGTCGTATCCGGGCCATGAAGTCTTAGCCCATGTGCACACGTTGCGGATTCTGCTGCGGATCTGCAGCGTTTTTGACCCTGCGGATCCGCAGCAGATTTTGCTGCATTGTACAGTACCTTTATGCTGCGGATTTTTCCGCACGGATTTGCTGCGGTTTTAAATCCGCAGCATGTCAATTATTTGTGCGGAATCCACAACGGTTTTACACCTGCTCCCTTGTCCAGGAGTCAAACCGCAGGGGAAAACCACAGACTAATCCGGAGGTCTTTTGACCTGCGGATTTATCCAAATACGCGCGGAAAAATCCGCAGCACAATCCGCAACGTGTGCACATGGCCTTAGGTAGGGCTGACAAGCTACTAAAAAAAAAAATTTCTGTACACCTGGACTCAAATTATCGGATGGCCTAAAATTTTTACGGACATTTGACACTCCCCCTAAATACCACACTACCTAAATATCACACCCCCAAAAAAATCAAAATAGGCGTGCTCGACGACAAAGAAAGGAATCTCAGAGGACGAAAATCATTCCTGACCTGCATGTGATCCATAGATAACCAATGTAGAAAGCTGATCAAATGTTTAAATAAAATAATCTATCAATAAAAAGCAACATAAGACACACCATATAGTGCTCCATACAGTATTATCAGCACCACACAGTGCTCCATATACTATAATGGCCGCACATAGTCCTCCATACAGTACTATGGGCCTGATATATTGCGCCATACAAAATAATGGCATCATATATTGCTACACACAGTGTAATGGGCCCCATATATTGCTCCATACAGAATAATGGCCCCATATATCGCTACAAACAGTATAATGGGTCTCATATAATGCTCCATACAATATAATGGGCCGCATATATTGCTCCATGCAATATAATAGCCCAAAATATTCCGTCATACAGAATAATGGCCCCACATATTGCTACACACAGTATAATGGGCCTCATATAATGCTCCGTACAAAATAATGGCCACATATAATGTTCCATGCAGTATAATAGTCCTATATAATGCTCCATTCATAAAAAAAATATTAATCAAATACTCATCTCTCCCTGTTCCCTGCTACCAGTGCTCCAGTCAGATCTGCTCAACTCTTTGTGACATCTCAGCACATAGAGTGCCCTGTAATGACATCCTCCATATACCATATGAGCCCATACACAGCCCCCACATATACACTACATACAGTATGAGCCCCCACATAGTCCTTATATACAGTAAGAGTCCCCACATAGCTCCTAGAAATGGTATGAGCCCCACTAGCCCCTATATGCAGGATGAGCCTCCACATAGCTCCTAGAAAAGGTATGAGCCCCTAAATACAGTATAAGCCCTCACATAGGTCCTAGATACAGTATAAGCCCCCACATACAGTATGAAACCCTACATAACTCACGATATACAGTATGAGCCCCTCACAGCCTCCTATATATGGTATGAGCTCTCACATAGCCTCCTATATACAGTATGAGCCCCTCACAGCCTCCTATATATGGTATGAGCTCTCACATAGCCTCCTATATACAATATGAGCCCCCACATAGCTCCCTATATGTAGTATGAGACCTCATATAGCCTGCTATAGCGTGAGGGCCCCCACATAACTCCTTATATAAAGTGAGCCCCCACATAGCTCCGTGTATACAATATGAGCCCGCACATATACTTCTTTATAAAGTATGAGCTCCCACGTAGTTCTCTATAGAGTATGAGTAAAGCCTCCCTATATACAGTGTGAGCTTCCACATAGCCCTTATATACAATATGAGCCACCACATAGCTCCCTATATAAAGTATGAGCCCCTGTATATGATTCTATAAACAGTATGAGCCCCCAAGTAGCTTCATATATACTGTGTGACCCCTAACTAAGCCCCCTGTATACAGCAAAAGCCATGAACTGACCCCCTATATACTTGCAAACAGCATAACACATACTCCTTCCCAGTCACCAGGGCTCTACTTCTTCTCTTGATGGGCACGTACATGCTGACAAGAGCACATAATCGCGCCAGCTGATGACGTCATAGCGCAGGCACGTCACAGAAGAGGCGACAGAAGCCCCCCCTGGAGCTATGCTGCCATTCTGTACTGTTGCAGCAGAACTTCAGGAAAGCTCTCTGCCCGGGGATGTGCGCCATAATCAGTGCAATCTGGCCACGGGCCCCCCAGAGCCTCGGCCCCGAGTCGTGGCCCAGACTGCCTTCATTGTTATCCGCTTATGACTACAGTGTCAAACTGATAAGAAACAAAGCGCCCCAAAATAAAAGTTAAAATGAAAAAAATTCAGAAATGTTGAAGGTAAAAAGAGGTAGAAATTTTCATTGTAAGGATAAAAAACAAAAACACAAAGCTGGCATTACCCGTCTAATCTCTGCAGTAGAGAAGCCAGATGTTTTTAGCTGCTCACACTCCTTATGTACAGTTTTGAAGTTCTCCATTAAATCTTCATACTGTAAAGAAAAATACATACAGCTTACATCAGAAAACACTTCACATGCAAAGTAACCAGAGGAAAAAAAAAACTATTAAAATGTAATATAAGCAGGTTAATAGTCACTTCAACAAAGTTGGATTAATTTGATACAGGCAAATCTGAGAAACACGGTTATAAATCTTTCAGAGGAAACATGCTTCTTTTCTCACTTATGATACACGTCTCTCCTCCTTCATTCGTCATTCACCTTGAAAATCTGCTTAAATCTGTCTTGGTCTGAACAAGGTGGACTAACAGCTCACTGAGGTGTCAGATTAAAGCATATTGAAGTCTAGAAAGGGGAGGGTGAAGTAGTAAAGAGAGAACTGGTGAAAGGTATAGACACATACAGGTTATCTTGCTTTCTAGTAAGTGTTTATCTCACCAGATACACTGTTCAGGACAGCTGCATAATGTCCTCTGTGCTGCTGATTTTGATTGTGTGCAGCATAGAGACTTGGAAGCAGGAATAACCGATGTCTGTGTGTGCTGTGCATGGGAGACATAATAACTTCTTGTCTAAGACCACTAGCTCAGAAATAATTGAACAGTAGATATTGAGCAGAGAGGAAAACTGATAAAAAAATGCAAGAAACAGGTTATATAATGGGCAAAAATATTGATATTGTTATGCTATTCCTGATATACACACAGAAAAGCTTCTTCTGATCAGTCACCTCAAATGACAGGTACACTTTAAGCTAATTTGAGTATATGAAAAAGAGGGATTTTAAGTGATCGTGAATGGCTAGGATCACTTCCAATCCTCACAATTTTAATTTCTGCATTGTTCAATGTGTGTTAAGACATTTTTTGAAGTGGATCCGTCACATCTCCTATATGAGGGCACATGAGCTCTGACATATATAGCTGTCTATATGACTGGCTATATTCATGTAAAATCTTGCTGGCTGACACATTTCCATGTTTGAGTTTGCATACATATAAAGCTGTCAATCACAATGTGTGGGTGAGAGAAAGGAGGACTCACAAGATTTTCAATAAGTCCTGGCTGCATTTCAACAGCACTTAAATTTAAAGAATTAACCGAACCATTTAAAAAAAAAAAAAAATCCCTATATATCCCCAAACTCAGCGTCTTGCATTGTATTACATACTACTCATAGAGGGAAGAGTATAGGAGACCTCACAGAGCTGCTTTAGCCCCTTCATGTCATCCGCCGTACATTTATGGCGCATGTCGGAAGCGTCTGTATGGAGCAGATGCCCGCAGGGAGCCCACCCTATACTCGGCAGGTGATGGCTGTGCATTACAGCCAGGACCTGCCACTAACCATCCCAGGTGGAACAGTGCTCCGCCTGCGATTGCTAACTTGTTAAATACCGCTGTCGATCTCTGACGGTGGCAATTAACACGCACGTCATTTTCTCTGCCTATCGGCGCGTCCCTGATATGATTGCGGGTCACCGATGGGTTGTCATGACAGCATGGGTTCAACAGATCACCCCCGTGAATGTTATTCCTGACTTCCTTTGAAACCCTGCCTGTGGCCAGCCTTCAAAGGAGACCATGATTTCTGCTATATGCTGTTGCATCGCTGTATATAGCACAAAAAAACAGAAGATTAAAAAAAAAAACCAGACACATGTGGTATTGCCGTGTTCAGAAAAGTCCTATCAAAATAAAAAAAAATAACCCAATCAGTAAACAATGTAAATGGAAAAAATTAAAGAACGACAAAATTATGTTTTTTTGACCGCCACATTTTCACAAAACAAGCTGTAACAAGTGATCAAAAAGTCATATCTATGCCAAAATGGTACTAATAAAAATGTCTCGCCCCTCAAAAAAAGTAAGCAATCACACAGCAACTGCGGAATACCATAGGATTGCATGGGAATGCGTTTTTTAAGTGTTTCCGCAGCAGCGGAAACGCTTAAAAACGCAACGTGGGCACACAGCCTTAAGCTTAGTGGAGCATGCATAGTCCTGTGAGGTTGTTGTCTTGTGTCAGGTAGTGGAGCATGCATAGTCCTGTGAGGTTGTTGTGTCAGGTACTGGAGGCCTTGATTGTATCAGAGGAATCTTGAAATGAGAGAATAATCAAGAGATTTTAGTGCGAAGTGTTCTACCCAGTGTAACAAAACTTGGTTTGAGTCTAAAATCATGGTCCTCCAGCAAGACAATGACCCAAAGCGCACATCTAAAAGTACACAGAAATGGTTGAAAAAGAAAAAATGGAGTGTTTTAAAATGGCCAGCAATGAGTCTTGACCTCAGTCCCATTGAAAGTCTTTGGAGTGAGCTGAAATCTGACATTGGGAAAAAGAACCCTGCAAACATTCTAGAGCTTGAACAAACTGCAAAGGAAGAGTGGGAGAAAATACAAAATGAGAAGTGCAGGAAGCTTATAGATGGTTATAAGAAATGTTCGGAGGCTGTCATCAATGCCAAAGGGTGTGCAACCAAGTATTAATAAGGGGTGCCTTTACTGCTGCACGTGCTGTTTATTCTGTTTATTCTTTGATATTGGAACATGTAAAATGGAAACATGGATTTTTGTGATAACTCACAGTAAAACCCTTTTCTCCGAGACGCTCATTGGGGGACACAGATACTGTGGGGTGTATGCTTCTGCCGCTTGGAGGCTGACACTAAGTGAAAAAAAGAGGTTAGCTCCTCGTCCGTCGTATACACCCTCGCCCCTATTGCGGGCGGAACTCAGTTTGGTGCCAAAGCAGTAGGAGGACAACAAAATCAGCCTTAACACAGGAACAACATGTCTAGAAAAAGACCACCCTTATATCACATAAATAAATGCGTATTAACTAAACAGAAAACAGAGCCAACTGGCTAATAGGGTGGGTGCTGTGTCCCCCAATGAGCGTCTCGGAGAAAAGGATTTTACGGTGAGTTATCACAAAAATCCATGTTTCTCCTTCGCCTCATTGGGGGACACAGATACTGTGGGACGTCCTAAAGCAGTCCATGGGTGGGAGATTGACTCACCGATCCAAGCTACATGCACCTCTTGTTTAACAGGTACGCCACCGCTGCTTGGAGAATCCTTCTACCCAGGCTCGCATCCGCCGAGGCCTGAGCATGGATATTATAATGTTTGGCAAATGTGTGCAGGCTGCCTTGCAAACCTGTTCCGTCGAAGACTGGTGCCGAAGCGCCCAAAAGGCGCCCACTGCCCGGGTAGAGTGCGCTCCGATCCCTGCTGGAATCGGTGTGCCTCTAACGCGGTAAGACTCCTGAATCGTCAAACGAATCCATTTGGCTATGGTCGATTTTGAGGCAGCAAGTCCCTTCCTGCGCCCCTCGGGGAGCACGAACAGCGTGTCCGTCTGACGAAAAGGTGCCGTCCGCGTCACGTACCTCCGGAGGGCTTTTACCAGGTCTAACGTGTGAAGAGCCTTTTCCACATGGCGCACCGGTGCTGGACAAAATGAAGGCAAAACAACATCTTCATTAATGTGAAAAGAGGACATGACTTCCGGCCGAAAAGGAGGGGCTGGTCTGAGGACCACCTTATCCCTATGGAAAGTGAGGAACGGAGCTCGGCAGGATAGGGCCGCCAGCTCTGAAACCCGCCTGATGGAAGTGATGGCCACTAGGAACACCACTTCCCAGGTAAGGTACCTCAAAGAGATACTCTGAAGCGGTTCAAATGGAGCTTCCTACAGAACACTTAGGTCCATGTTAAGGTCCCAGGCGTCCATAGGCGCCTTCTAGGTAGGTACCAAGTGGGAGACTCCCTGAATGAAAAAAGACTCCATCTGCAAATTAGTAGCAATTCTGCGCTGGAACAGGACGGATAAGGCCGATATTTGTCTCCTGAGGGAACCTGGGGCAAAGTCCAAGTGTAATGCTCTACCGACTGAGCTATCCGGGCTCTCTAAGCCCGACTGCAGAAAAGCCAAGATGTTGGGAATCGAAAATCCCAGCGGGGAAACACCGCGGTGTCAACACCAAGCAAAGAACACCTTCCAGGTGTGGTGGTAAATTCGTGCTGAAGCAGGCTTCTGGGCGCCAATCATTGTAGCGACCACCACGCTTCAAAACCCTGCCTGGGTTAGAATCCAAGATTCAACGGCCATGCCATCAAACACAGGGTCCCTGAGCTCGGGTGGCAAATCAGCCCTTGAGACAGCAGATCTGGGCGCTCTGGCAGGCGCCAAGGAACGTCGGCGAGCAGCTGCATTAGATCTGCGCCCCACGCTCGACTGGGCCAGCAGGATCGCCGGCACCCCTTCCGTCTTGATCTTTTTGATGACTCTCGGAAGTAGTGGCAGTGGGGGAAACAGATATGGGGAGGCGAAACTGGTTGCATGGCAGAACCAACGCATCCACAAGGAATGCCTGCGGGTCCCTGGCCTGAGCGACATATGTGGGCACCTTGGCATTCACTCTGGAAGCCATCAGGTCCACATCCGGAGCTTCCCGCAGTTGACAAAACTGCTGAAAAACTTCGAGATGTAGAGACCACTTTCCGGATGCAAGACCCTGCCGGCTGAGAAAGTCTGCCGCCCAATTTTCCACGGCCCGGGATGTGGACCGCCGAAATCACCAAGTGGTTTGCTTCGGCCCACTGAAGAACGAGCTCCCCCTCTGGTTGCTCTGCTGCGGGTGCCCCGTTGATGATTTATGTAAGCCACCACCGTGGCGTTGTCTGAGTCCAGACCAGGGCGGCCTGCTAGAAAGTGAAGAAACTTCTACAGCGTCAGCTGAATTGCTCGTATCTCCAATAAGTTGATCGGGAGGCGTGCCTCCTGTGGCGACCACCGTCCCTGGGCTGTGTGGTGGCGAAACACCGATCCCCCACCGAGGAAACTGGCGTCGGTTGTCATTACCAGCCAATGATCTGGGGGAAAGGTTTCCCCTGGGCCAGAGAGGAACTGGTTATCCACCATCCGAGCAACTGCCTGACTTGAGAGGACAGTCGGCACCGCCGATCGAGCGTGAAAGGATTCTTGTCCCAGGCTGACAAGAGGGCGTGCTGCAGGGGCGAAGGTGGAACTGGGCGACAGGTATCGCTTCCATTGCTGCCACCATTTTCCCTAGAATCCTCATCCCGGATCGAATGGTATGAGGGACTGGTTGGCGAAGTGTCCGGAATCCCTGCAGGAGAGCTAGCGCCTTTACCTGAGGGAGAATTACCAACCCTCGGCAAGTGTCGAAGATCATTCCTAGGAAGATGATCCTCTGAGCTGGCACAAGGGATGACTTCTTTGCATTGCCAACCATCCCAAGCGGGCAAGAGTATCTAGCGTGATGTTGACCTTTTCCTCGCATGCCCGTATTGACGGGCCCTTGACCAAGAGGTCGTCCAGATAAGGCAAGATGACTATACCTCGAGAATGTAGTGTGGCCATGACGCCTGCCATAACCCTTGTGAACACTCTGGGAGCCGTGGCTAGCCCAAAGGGTAGCGCTACGAACTGAAAATGTTGATCGCCGATGGTGAAGCGTAGAAACCCCTGATGAGGAGGAAAAATGGGAATATGCATATAAGCGTCCTGGATGACTATTGAGGCCAAGTATCCTCACTGCTCCATGGCCGATATGAGTGAACGGAGAGACTCTATCCGAAAATGTCTGATCCTGATGAATTTGTTCAGAAGGTTCAGGTCCAAAACAGGCCTGACAGACCCGTCCTTTTCGGGAACCTCAAAAAGGTTGGAATAGAACCCCTGAGCTCTTTCGTGTTCCGGCACTGGAACAATGACTCCGTTGTGCTGGAGCGATTTGATGGCTCCCAATAGAGCCCATGCCTGGGTATCCACGCTGGGAAGCCGGGAAGAAAAAACCCGTCTTGGAGGATATCTGACAAATTCTATTCTGTAACCCGAGGCCACCGATTCCTTTCCCCATGCGTCGTGAGCGACATTGATCCAGACGTAGTGAAACCAGAGTAGGCGCCTGGTTGGGGCGGCCTGAGGCGGCAGAATTGGCCGCTGTAGTCCACCCGGGGTTGCGAAAGGCCCGAAAACGTGCCTGAAAACGGGTGACGAAAAAGCGTTTTGCCCTTTTGTTGAGGGTGAAACCCGTTCTTTCCTCCTGTGGAGTCAGAGATAAGTTGATCCAACTTCTCCCCAAATAGGTGGCCGCACTGAAAAGGCAGGGAAGTCAAGGACTTCTTAGAAGTAGGATCGGCTCGCCATGTCCTTAACCATAGGGCTCTTATGACAGAAATTGCATTAGCGGCAGCAAGTGCCGAGCAATTGTCCGCATCCCAAAACGCATTGATTACATAGTCTCCGGTCACCGCCATCTGACCTGCGACCTCCGAGATCTCTGCAGGTAGATCCTGCTCCTGCGCAACCTTGTTTAATGTTTCTGACCACGATATCCTAGCCTTGGCTACCCAAGTTGCTGCGAATGAGGGAGCGAGCGCTGACCCTGACGTCTCATATACTGAGTGAACTAAGCGCTCTATAAGGCGATCCGTGGGATCCTTAACTGAGGAAACCCTAGGGACGGATAGCAGGGTCTTAGTGGCTAGGCGCGAAACCGGAGGATCCCCAACGGGGATTCCATCCATTTTTTACGGAGGTCCGGAGCAAACAGATACCTTGTTGCGAGTGCCTTTTGACCCGAGAAACGTCTGTCTGGATGTTCTCTGTGTCGCTGCACTATGTCCTCAAACTCCGGGTGAGAGGAAAAAATTCTGTGCGGGCGCTTCACTCGCTTATATGCCACTTTATGCCCCGTAGCCGCTGCGGGATCATCCTCAATCCCCAGGGTCTGATTGACGGCTTCTATGAGGCTGTTCACTGTTTCACGTGACCCTGGAGTGTCCAGGTCAAGGGGCTCGTCTGAGTCGCAATCTGAGGTCTGCTCGCTATCAACCACTGGTGACGGGGAGCGAGAAGCAGAGCTTACAGATGCCAAAGCACCGGATGTATTGGGCGACACCGTGTGAATTTGTTTCCTCCGGGTCTGCCTGGAGTGAGATTGGCCCCTGCAGGCCGGAGGCTTTTGTGAGGTGGAGGTTCCCTCTAAGGCCGGCGAGCCACTGTCCCTGCCCCTATCTGGGGCAAGAAGGGACTTTATTGCTCTCGTAAGCGACACCATGGACTGTGACAGAGATAGGGCCCACTCCGGGGACACCTTGGCTACAGTCGTAGGGGAGAGCTCCTGAGCGCGTTCGGAGTTACAGGCTTCTGGCTCTCTGCTCGTGGAAACCTAACCCCACAAGAAATGCATGCGGCATAAAGGAACATGTGCGATTTACTCTTTTCGGTCATATTGCTGCCAGGCCTAATTTATATGAGGGTTGAAGGGAAGGGAGGAGGAGGAAAAAACCACCTTTAATCGCCCGTAGTGTGCCCCTAGGGTCGGGGGTCACACTTACTCCGTCCTGTGTCCCCACGTGTTCCTGCCGCTGCCTCTGCGCTCCGCTGCCCAGCGTTCCTTTCCTCTGGGTAGGCCATGACGTTCCTCTCCCGGTCGCGGCCTACCCTGCGATGAAGCCGGGAGAGGATACGTGGAGGGACACTCGCACGTGCTCGCCCGTTGTTGGTTTGGGGAAATCGTCGGACCCTTTCAATAGGATCCGTTGCCCCTGTCTTATCTTCATAAAATAACAAGCAAAAAATAGAAGTCTAGGGAAAAAGGCCCAGATATGTCCCTCGGTGCGGGAAAGGATACGTGGAGACGATACTCAACACGTGCTCGCCCGTTGATGGTTTGGGGAGATCGGACCCTTTCAATAGGATCCGTCGCCCCTGTCTTATCTTCATGTATACGACGGAGGAGGAGCTAACCTCTTTTTTTCACTTAGTGTCAGCCTCCAAGCGGCAGAAGCATACACCCCACAGTATCTGTGTCCCCCAATGAGGCGAAGGAGAAAACAAAGTTTTATTGTTGTATTACTTTGGACCACTAATAGAAAAATCCTGAGGATATAACTTTGGTACATATATTTATTAAGATATTGTACAGTCTATGAAAAAATGAAGGGGTGCTTATAATGGTGAGCAGCACTGTATGCCATATGTGATTGGTATTGGCCTGGCAGCTGGGACCTCCAGCAATCAGAAGACTCATCAATAGGACACTTTCCCATGTCAGTATTTTGCATCCATATTTGTAAGTGAAAGCGAGAAGTGTCAAAACCAAAGAAATATACAATTTTTCATTAGTTTCTGTATGTAGGTTCTGCTTATGGTTTTAGCTTATAAATTCTGACCAAAATAGATTACATTAAAAATGCCACACGCTGTGTCTAGTATAACAGCTCAGCAGCAACTTAGCCCTATTCATGTGACTACAATACCAGCTACAGACTCATAAGTTAATATTAACCCCTCCATTTTTGCATTTCCATTTCTTCCTCCCCTTCTTCCCAGACCCATAGATACCCAATGTGTCCAGTTTTTTTTTTTTTGCATAGGCAGCATCAATAGTAAAAAGTTGGTCACACTTGTCAAGCACTATGCTTGTCAAGTGTGACCAACCTATCACTTTTCCAAGCGCTGCTTCAAATCGCTTGGAAAAGCGCTACCATTCTGCAAGCTAAAAACGCTTACAAATGCTTGTGTTTTGTGGGAAAAGTTCCGGACAGTTCCGCAGCATTTCTGCAAGGTGGGCACATAGCCTAAATGCTGGTAGAGTGTTCTTATAAGCTTTATTGCGCCGTCTGTAAAAAAAATTGATGCAAAAGCTCTATATTTGTTTCATCTGTCCACAGAACATTTCCCCAGGATTGTGGTTTGTCAAGGTACTCTTTGACAAACATTTAACTTATTTATTTTACTCATTTATATAGCGCCATTAATTCCACAGCGCTTTACATACATTATCGGCACTGTCCCCGATGGGGCTCAAAATCTAAATTCCCTATCAGTATGTCTTTGGAATGTGGGAGGAAACCCATGCAAACATGGGAAGAACATACAAACTCCTTGCAGAAACCTCAGTCGCTTCTTTTTACGTCTTTTCTTCAGCAATGGATTCTTCCTTGGCCTTTGGCCATAAAACTCTGGGTGGTTTAATGTGTGGCGTATGGTATTTGTTGAAACCATGACACCAGACTGTTCTCCCGGTTGGCCTTCAGGTCTTTGGATGTTTGACATAATGATTTTTCCGCCATTCGCTGCAACCTTCAAAGACATCTCTTGTCAATTTTCCTCTTTCCCCCACGTCCAGGAAGGCTCTTGACTGTTCCATGCACTGAAGTCATCATTCCATTGTCTAATTCACGTCACATGAGCACTGACAATCAAAGGTGATTTGATTTGTGATTTGCCACAGGTGAGTCAAAATGTGTTTCCATACTAATTTAATGTAAAGGGTGCAAATTCCAGAGTCACAGCAAGCTTTAGGTTTTTCTATTTTTCCCTTCCATTGTTTTTTGTTTCACATTATTGTTGATCATTTGCTCTTTTATATTTAAACAGGAGTGCTCCATTCAAAGAGATATTCCAAATTATGTACTTAAACTTCAAGGGTGCCAATAACGATGAGCATGACTGTACAATGCCTTTAAAGCAACACTCCAATCAAATTTTTCATCTTGTTAATATATTGCAATCATCATTTTATGTGGCATTGTGTACTTACAATTTCTCATTTTGCCTTTCTATCCAGCTAATTCTTCTCTTTTCTAAGGGCCCCGTTACACATAAAGATGTCCCAGCGATCCTACCAACGATCCGACATGGATGGGATTGCTGGGACATCGTTAGGCTGATTGCTGGTGAGCTGTCACATAGACAACAGCCCCTCCAGCGATCAGGACCAGCTAGTAAGCTGGTTTCCAATGTAAACAGCGGGTAACTAAGAGCCGCGCGGCTCTTAGATACCCGCTGTTTACATTGGAAACCAGTGTCCAGCGTCGCTGATCGCTGGTCTCTCGTTGCCACACTCAGCGATGCGTGCTGGCCAGCGGGAGATCAACAATCAAAAAACGGCCCAGGACGATGGAGCGCGATCAGCAATACCTGGCAGGGGGGCCGGTCTCTGATCCATGTCACACACAGCGATATCGCTGACGCGTCACAAAATCAGAGATCTCGCTGGCGATATCGCTGTGTGTGATGGGGCCTTAAGTAGAAACAGGAAGTCTCTTGTTCCGACATTCATCTTTCCCCTCTTCAACTCCTGACCCAGCTGCTGCTGCTTCCTCTCCCCCTGCCAGGCATTTTTGCATCGACTCATGACTCATACAGGGTAAATAGACTTCTTGTTACTACATAGAGCTTAGAAGGATTCAGCTAGTCAAATTTTTAATCATGTGATGTCATAAACCTAAAGGAAAAGGGAAGAAAAAGCAGGGTAGAAAGGCAAAATGGGCAATTGTAAGTACACAGTGCAATATAATATGACTGCAATATATAAGGAGGATACAAATTTTAACGGGACTGCTTCTTTAAATTAAGTGCTATTTGGTTTCCTATAAAATCTGAATGCAGAATGTGTGCATGTCTGATAAATAATAAGGCATTGTAAGCTGTACAGAAAAGAAATGACGTGATACTATATTTCCTATGCTACACAATAGAACGTGGTATTACTATGTACTGCCAATCCAAAGAACTGTAAAGACAAAGTTTTAATAAAATCACATTAGCAAAAGTACAACTTCCATCCATAAATCTAGAACATAATTTTGTCTGATATAAATATGATTTCTGAGGAGGTTCGTGGCATTTAACTACATCTTGTACTAGGCAATTGTGCTTGAGATTGCCATGTAAACAGCACGCCGGGCAGTGTTCCAGGGATCTCAATAACATTCTGCAGATGAGAAATTTGAGAAAAACGCTCCAAATTCATTTCCTGGTAAATGTAAGTCATCAGGAGAAAGACTGCTGAGCCAGTTATTAATGTGTGTAATTGCAAAAGCACGGAAGAGAGAAACACGTATTAACACAGTTGACGGGGATTGGGACTAATTTGTTCTGAATTATAAATATATGATGTCACGTAAGCCGGTACCATTCTTCCATATTGATCCACTTAATTTCTCTGTATATATTTGGCAATATTTCTGCAGTTGGAAACCGACAATAAATCTACTCAATAATGCTAATTATGGTAAACTGCATATTTAAAATCTGTGTTATAACCTGGAAGTGAGCAGGAAAACATTCTGCTCTGCACAGTCTGTTATTTCAAAATGCATGTCTGATAGAGGACCCTTGTGGTGGTGAGTAGGCGTAGGGAGGTGGGTGAGTGATACAATTCCTCTCCATCACAGGCTGTACTTTCTGTCCACTGTAGAACATGTTCCTGTTGCTTTTAAAGACCAGGTATACTGAAACTTCTCCTTTAGATTAACCATGAGCTCCAGCTGCGTCTTCAATGCTTTCATAACCATTTCATGTTCCCTCGCCTATGCTGTTTAACTCAGTATATTCTTCAACATTATAAAGGCTGACTAAATAGTTTAAGGAGATATATATATATATATATATATAACATCTATCTATCTATCTATATAGACACACACACACACACACACACACACACACACACATACATATACACACACACTGGGTACGAAAAGTATTTCACTTCTATCATACCTCTCAAGAAGAATTTTACAAAACTCTTCTTTTGTAAATTGCTCCAAGTCTCTTACATTTGAAGGATGGTGTCTCCCAACAACAATTTTAAGATTTCTCCACAGGTGTTTAATGAGATCCAGACTCATTGCTGGCCATTGCAGAACTCTCCAGCGCTTTGTTTCCATCCATTTTTGGGGGCTTCTTGAAGCATGTTTGGAGTCATTGTCTTGCTGGAAGACACATGACCTAGGACACAAACCCAGCTTTCTGACACTCAGCACTACACTGCAACCTAAAATCCTTTGGTGAACTTCAGATTACTTTATGCCTTGCACACAGTCAAAGCACCCAGTGCCAGAGGCAGCAAAGCAACTCCAAAACATATTTGAAACTCCACCATATTTGACTCTAGGTACTTCCTCTCAGTGTCTCTTTCTCTCCTGCCATATCATTTAATCTCATTCAAATGTCAACAGATGTCAACTACCCCGACATAGACTGGGAAACTGAAACCTGCGTATCTCAGAAAGGAAACCAATTTCTGTCAGTGACCAAGGATAATTATCTGTCACAACTAGAGGGACAGCCCTTCTGGACTTAATTTTAAGCAACAGGCCAGATAGAATAACAGAAGTACGAGTCGATGGGCACCTAGGGAACAGTGACCACAATATAATACAATTCCACTTGTCCTTCAGTAAGGTGCCCTGGAAGGGGGTTACAAAAACGCTGAATTTCAGGAAAGCAAAGTTTGATCAGCTTAGAGAGGATCTTCGCCGAATTGATTGGGACAATGTCCTCAAAAATAGGAGCACAGAAAATAAATGGGAAATATTTAAATCAGTTTTACACACCCACTGCGAGCTAGCCATACCGTACAGAAATAAAAGGGCTAGGAACAGGAGAACACCAATGTGGCTAAATAAGGATGTAAAAAGGGCAATAAATAACTAGAACAAGGCATTTAGGAAGCTAAAACAAGAAGGCAATGAAGAAGCATTAAAAAGTTATAGAGAAAAAAATAAAATGTGTAAAAAACAAATACATTTAGCAAAAGTAGAAACTGAGAGACTCATTGCTAAGGAAAGTAAAACAAACACCAAACTATTCTTTAATTATATAAACAGTAAAATGATTAACATTGATGGTGTCGGCCCTTTAAAGAACAATGAGGGTGAAATCATAGAGAGCGATGTGGGAAAAGCAAATGTTTTAAATACTTTTTTCTGAACAGTGTTCACACAGGAAAAGGATTTGCCAGGGGAAACGCAGAGTGATAATGTAAACTCCCCATTAAGTATTACCAGCCTAACCCAGGAAGAAGTGCAGAACCGCCTTAGGCCTCTTTCACACTTCCGTTTTTGACCATCAGTCAAAATCCGCCAGTTTTTGAAAAAAACGGATCCGCCATTTTTTTTTGGCGGATCCGTTTTTTTCCCCATTGAGTTGCATTACCGGCGGATCTTGACGGATGGCCATCCGTTGGATCCGTTTTTTTGCGGATCTCTCTCTCTCTCCTTCCCGGACTGCGGTTCCTTCAAAATTCTGCATTCAACGGATCCGTCAAAAAAACGATCCGGTGGCATCCGTTTACATCAGTTACAAACGGATCCGCTTTCCGCCATTTTGGCGGATTTTAACTGACTAGAAAAAACAGAAGTGTGAAAGAGGCCTAAGTAAGATTAAAATTGACAAATCACCAGGCCCTGATGGCATTCACCCTCGGGTATTAAGGGAGTTAAGTAATGTGATAGACAGGCCTCTATTCCTTATATTTAAAGACTATAGAAACGGAGTCTGATCCTTTTGATTGGCGGCAAGCAAATGTGGTACCAATATTCAAAAAGGGGCGTAAAAGGGAACCTGGAAACTATAGGCCGGTAAGCAAAACATCTGTTGTGGGTAAAATTTTTGAAGGGTTTCTAAGGGATACCATTATGGAATATCTCAATGTTAATAAATGTTTAACTCCATATCAACATGGATTTATGAAGGATCGCTCCTGTAAAACTAACCTGATCAGCTTCTATGAGGATGTAAGCTCTCAAATGGACCAAGGAGAATCATTGGATGTCATTTATCTTGACTTCTCTAAAGCATTTGACACTGTCCCACATAAAAGATTGGTAAGTAAGATGAAAAAGCTTGGGCTAGGGGAAAATGTGTGTAGATGGGTAGGTAGCTGGCTTAGTGATAGAAAACAAAGAGTGGTTATTAATGGTGCATACTCATATTGGGCCAGGGTTACTAGTGGGGTACCACAGGGTTCTGTATTGGGCCCCCTACTATTTAATATATTTATTAATGATTTAGTGGATGGCTTACACAGTAAAATATCAGTATTTGCAGATGATACAAAACTATGTACGGTAGTTAGCACAAAGGAGGACTGTTTGCAACTACTGACAGATTTGAGTAAATTGGAGAATTGGGCTGAAAAATGGCAAATGAGGTTTAACACAGATAAGTGTAAGGTTATGCACATGGGAAGGAGAAACAGATGCTACAATTACTTACTAAATGGGAAACTGCTGGGGAAATCAAACATGGAAAAAGACTTAGGCATCTTAGTCAATAAGAAGCTAAATTGGAGTGCCCAGTGTCAGGCAGCTGCCACCAAAGCAAATAGGGTCATGGGATGCATTAGAAGAGGTCTGGGGACACGAGATGAAAACATAATTCTCACTCTGTACAAATCACTTGTCAGACCACACTTGGAGTATTGTGTGCAATTTTGGACGCCGGTGCTCAAGAAAGACATTACTGAACTTGAAAGGGTTCAAAGGCGGGCTACTAAAATGATAAATGGAGTTGGTTCACTACAATACCCAGAAAGGTTATCAAAATTAGGTCTATTTACTCTAGAAAAGAGAAGACTTAGGGGAGACCTAATATATATGTACAAGTATATCAGAGGGCAATACAGAGATCTCTCCAATGAACTGTTTGTACCAAGGACTGTGACAAGAACAATGGGGCATTCTCTTCGTTTGGAGGAAAGACAATTTCTGCACCAGCATAGAAGAGGGTTCTTCACGGTAAGAGCAGTGAGGCTCTGGAATTCTCTTCCTGAGGAAGTGGTGATGGCCAACTCACTGAATGAATTTAAGAAAGGAATGGATGCTTTTCTTGTGAGTAACAGTATAGAAGGTTACGAATAACATAATATTATAGGTAGATGGTTGACCCAGCTTAGGAGTCGGGAAGGAATTTTTTTCCCTATGGAGAAAATTGGCTTCTACTCTGTGGGTTTTTTGCCTTCCCCAGGATCAACAATGCAGAACAGCTGCACTAAAAATGGGCTGAACTAGATGGACATAAGGTCTTCCTTCAGCCTTCAAAACTATGTTACTATGTATGCACTGACACTAATGGACCATGAGCCTGCAGGACAGCATGAATTTCTTTGAAAATTGATTTGGGCTGCTTATCCATTATCCGGAGTTTTCTGTGTTGCAACCTTTCATTAATATCTGCCATCCATGTCCAGGAAGATTAGCTACAGTGCCATGGGTTGTAAATTTCTTGATTATATTGCGCACTTATTGAGATCCATTTTTAGATCTGTGGCAGATAAGGATTCTCACATTAAAACTTTTTTCCTTTCAGGCCATCAGGGGTTAATGTCAGTTTAATGCAGTTTCTTCAGCCTCAACACTGCAATGCTCCAATGCAGGTTCTTTACCCTCAACACTTGAACTCACTTCATGGTCAAATATTTTGGTTTCATGTAGCCATCCAGGATGTCTCTTCAAAGGGTTATTGAGGTGCATCAAAATTTGGAGCAGGCCTTGCATTCACTTCATGGGCAAACACTATGGGAGTACCAAATGAAGAATGGAAGACTTTACACGTGCTGCGCCAATTCTTTGGAATGCACTTCTCAGGTCAATATGATTAGTCCCCAATCCCCACAATTTTAAGCGTGCCCTGAAAACGCATTTATTCAGACTGGCCTATCGCCTCAACACATTAGCCTAATCTATCCCTGTGTGGCACAGCCAAAAGTTTTACCATAACCAGATTCCCCGCATCATGTTCCCACATGCTTTATGCATCCATTAGCCCTCTGAGTTTGTACTGTTACGCACTTAACATTATGGCTGGTCCATACAATCAGGGCAACTGTTACCACCCACCTTTCGTGTCTACCTCTTTCCTCATAGACTGTAAGCTTGCGAGCAGGGCCCTCTTTCCTCTTGGTATTTGTTATAATCTGTGATTATTGTTATGCTGTAATGTCTATTGTCTGTACAAATCCCCTCTGAAATGTAAAGTGTCATGCGTAATATGTCGGCGCTAATGGAAACTTTGGTTTCATGTGGCCATCCAGTACGTTGGTTTAAAGGGTTATTGGGGTGTGTGTAACTTTGGGGCAGGGCAGGCCTTGCATTCAATGCATAGGCTAACGTTATGGGAGTAGCAAATACAGAAAAATGGGAACTTTGGTTTCATATGGCCATCAAGTACGTTGGTTCAAAGGGTTATTGGGGTACGTGTAACTTTGGGGCAGGGCAGGCCTTGCATTCAATGCATAGGCTAACAATATGGCAGTATCAAATAAGTAAAAATGGGAACTTTGGTTTCATGTGGCCATCCAGGACGTCTATTTCAATGGATTGTTCGGGTGCGTACAAACCAAGCAACCGTCGCACAATAAACTCCTCCAGCACTCCATACACCAGCTCCTCTCTCCAGATTCTTGTAGCAAATGCTATCTCAGAAAATGATCTGGCCTGCAGACCTAGTTTTTATAGGAGAGAGGAGTGGTTAACCAAGCACAACTGAAAGCAGGGATTTCCACATGGCCGATTAACCCCTGTACTGCTGAAAGAAAAGAAACACCCTTAATACGCCAGAGAAGTGCTTCTTCTCAGCGGCAAAGCAGGAGCCATCAGACGCTGTGGTCTTCTGGTTCTGTTCTGTCGCGGTAACCCCGTGACAGTACCCCCTCTTCTACGAGGGACCTCCGGAACCTCAGGGCCTGGTTTATCCGGATGTGCCACATGGAAGGCCCGAACTAGTCTGGCCACATGGACGTCAGAAGCTGGAACCCACATCCTCTCCTCAGGACCATACCCCCTCCAGTGTACCAAGTATTGCAGTGACCGACAACAAAACGAGAGTCCAAGATCTTAGTTATCTGGAACTCCAGATTACCATCGACAATGACAGGAGAAGGTGGCAGAGGTGAAGGTCCAGCCGATGTCACATATTTCTTGAGAAGTGAACGGTGAAAAACATTTTGAATTTTAAAAGTCGGTGGCAGAGCAAGTCGGAATGCTACCGGATTGATGACGGCTAAGATTTTATAGGGACCAATATGGAACCTTCAGCTTAATGTTCCTTGAGGACAACCACACCCAGTCCCCAACACACAGGTCGGAACCCACCATACGTCTCCGATCAGTCACACTCTTATACTTGGAACCCATCTTTCGCAAATTATTAGTATGGTAGATATGGAAGAAGAAAACCGTTCTTCCTCAGGTAAATCAGAGGGGTTATCACCATTGAACGAACTAAACTGTGGATGAAACCCATATGCCCCGAAAAACGGGGACTTACCAGTTGAATCCTGACAGCGATTGTTAACCGCAAATTCAACCAACGGTAGGTAGGTCACCCAGTCCTCCTGATTCTCAGACACAAAACATCTTAGATAGGTTTCCAAATTCTGATTAACCTGTTCAGTCTGCCCGTTGGACTGCGGGTGAAAAGCCGAAGAGAGCGACAAATGGATACCAAGACGGCTGCAAAACGCCCTTCAGAATTTGGAGACAAACTGCACCCCCCGATCTGAGACAATATCCAGTCTGATTATCTCCCTGATGAAGATTTGTGCCAGAGTCTTGGAGTTAGGCAAAGATGGTAACAATAAAATGAGACATTTTACTGAACCTGTCCACCACCACCAAGATTACAGTGTTCCCTGCAGACACAGGTAAGTCAGTAATAAAATCAACCCACAAGTGAGTCCAAGGTCTACTGGGAATTTCCAGTGGTTGGAGAGCACCAGATGGACGCGTGTGCGAAGTCTTAGAATGTGCACAGACACTGCAGGCGGCCACATACTCCCAAACATCCTTATGAGCACCTGGCCACCAAAAACGCCTAGTAAGTAGATCCGCGGTGGCCTTATTCCCAGATGTCGAGCCAGCACTGTATCATGCTGTTCACTGAGGACTCTCAGATGGATATTGAGCGGCACAAACAGTTTACCCAGAGGTCAGGTAGCAGGGGCATCCCCCTGAGCATCAGCAACCTCTCTTTCAAGATCGGAGCATATTGATGCCATCACTACCCCTTTTTGTAGAATCGATACCGGTTTGCACTTATCGCCTCCCCCAGGAAAGCAACAGGACAAAGCATCTGCTTTAACATTTTTGCTCCCTGGCCTAAAAGTAACAAAAAAGCTAAACCTGGTAAAGAATAACGCCCATCTTGCCTGACGCGGTGTAAGACGTTTTGCCGACTCCAAGTAAACCAGATTCTTATGATCAGTGATCACCATCACAGGGTGAACCACTCCCTCCAGAAAAATGACACCACTCCCCAAATGCCCATTTGATAGCAAAGAGTTCCCTATTACCAATATCATAGTTTCTCTCACCTGGCGAAAGTTTTTTAGAGAAGTATGCGCATGGTTGCCATTTACCAAGAGACGCACCCTGCGACAATACAGCCCCAACTCCCACCTCGGATGCATCCACCTGTACGATGAAAGGCTGAGTGACATCAGGCTGAATAAGAATTGGCGCAGAAGCAAAACACCCCTTCAGTGTGTCAAACATCTCCCTGGAAGGACTGGACCATTTGGAGAAGTCTGTCCCCTTTTTGGTCATATCAGTGAGTTGTTTGGCTACTACCAAAAAGTTTTTATGAATTTTCAGTAGTAGTTTACGAAACCTAAAAACCTTTGTAAGGCCTTCAAGTCCTCAGGACGAACCCATTCCAATACCGCTCGGACTTTTGCTGGATCCATGTGAATACCAGTGGTGGATAATACATATCCAAGAAAAAGGGATCTCTTCAACCGAGAACATACACTTCTCTGGTTTCACATACAATTTATTGTCACGTAGAATGTGTAGGACTTGCCTGACATGTTGCTGGTGTGATTCAAGGTTAGGTGAATAAACAAGGATATCATCCAGGTAAATAACCAAAAACCTACCTACTAGGTGACTGAAGATGTCCTTAATAAAGTGCTGAAATACGGCGAGTGCATTCGTCAATCCAAAGGGCATCACTACACACTCGTAGTGACCCTCTGGCGTATTGAACGCAGTCTTCCACTCATCCCCATCCTTACCGAGGATGAGGTTGTATGCCCCCCTGAGGTCCATTTAAGGGTGTGTGCACATGCTGCGGTTTTTGCTGCTATTCCGCTGCGGTTTTGGCCCTGTGGAACTGCAGCAGTTCCGCAGACATGGCACAGTACCATGTAACCCTATGGGTTTTCAAAACCGCAGTGCTCACGCTGCGTTTTTTTCCGCGCGGTTTTGCTGCAGTTTATAAACCGCAGCATGTCAATTGTTTCTGCGGAATCCGCTGCGGTTTCACACCTTTAACATAGTAGAGGTGTGAAACCGCAGGGCAAAACCGCAGCAAAACCGCAGATCACTTTACCTGCGGTTCCGAGGGGAAAACCCCGCAGGTGATTCCGCAGTATGTGCACATAGCCTTAGAGAACCATTTTGCTCCCACAATTTGATTAAAGAGGTCGGGGATCAGAGGTAGCGGATATGTATCACGGATAGTGATAGCATTCAGTTCCAGGAAATCCAGGCAAG
Organism: Dendrobates tinctorius; assembly: GCF_039654945.1. NCBI lineage: Eukaryota > Metazoa > Chordata > Amphibia > Anura > Dendrobatidae > Dendrobates > Dendrobates tinctorius. The sequence continues at coordinate 662,969 of NW_027361758.1, forward strand.
GACGTAACCCCCCATCCTTCTTCTTGACAAAAAAGAACACTGCAGCAAGGGGAGAAGAGGATGGTCTGATATGACCCTCAGCCAGGCTTTCCTTAATATAGTCCTTCATGGCCTGCCTCTCTGGACCTGAGATGTTGTAAAGTCTGCTCTTGGGCAGCTTGGCACCAGGAACCAGATTAATGGCACAGTCATAAGGACGATGAGGAGGAAGCTCTTGGCTCCCCTGCTCTGAAAACACATTCTCGAAGTCTGACAGGTAATGGAGCACAGACTGAGTATCCACCCTTGCCAACCGGATACCCAAGCAGTGTCCTTGACAGTATGTACTCCATTTTATCACTTCCCGTGTCTGCCAATCAATTACCGGATTGTGCTCGGCGAGCCAAGGAAGTCCCAGTACTACAGGTGAGGGCAGGCCCTCAAGCACGTAACAGCTTAACACCTCAGAATGTATGGCTCCCACCTGTAGTCGCAAGTCATGGACCATCTGCGTGAAATGGCCCAGCCTTAGAGGGCCGGAATCGATGGCTATAATGGATATCGGTCTGGACAAGGAATGTGGGATAAGACCTTGGTCCCGGACAAACTTGGCGTCTACCAAATTAAACCTGCCCCACTGTCCAAGAAGGCGGATATGTCCACCTTATTTTCACCCATACAAAATGGCTGGAAGGAAAAACTGAGTCTTTCCCACCAAGGTTATGAGTACACCCGAGTTGCTAACCTCCCCGCAACCCGGGCCCTTTAGTTTTCCGGCGGTTGTTTAAACAAATGACGGATAGGACATTTGTTCACAAAATGACCCTTTTTGCCACAACAGAAACACACTCCCCCTTAACGCCAAATTACTGTACGTTTGCCGCATCCACCTGCATGGGTTCCACAGTGGGATCTGTACAGACCACGCTCAAACTTGGACCTCCCAACTCCAGAGGTGACTCCTTTTTTTTCTCTGGCGAAGACGGCGATCGACCCGGATCGCCAGAGACATGACCGCCTCTAGGGAGTCAGGAGTCTCATAGAGAGCTAATACATCCCTTACCCTCTCAGAGAGACCCTCACAGAACTGACTACGGAGGGTCGGTCATTCCACCTAGTGTCGGTGGCCCACCGCCGAAACTCGGAACAGTATTCCTCCGCCAGACGGTCTCCTTGCTGAAGTTGGCGCAGAGATGACTCAGCCAAGGAGATGCGATCAGGGTCGTCATACACCAAGCCCAAAGCCTGAAAGAAACCCTCTACTGTCTGGAGTGAGTGTGAGTCAAATGGGAGAGAAAATGCCAATGCTTGTGGGTCCCCCTGCAGGAGCGAGATAATAATCCCCACCCGTTGCTCCTCCGTACCGGAGGATACCGGACGCAGCCGGAAATATAGTTTACAGGCCTCACGGAACACAACAAACTTGCCCCGCCCACCAGAGAACCTGTCTGGCAGTGCGACCTTGGGCTCAACAATGATTTGTCTGGATGACGCAATCCCCACACCAGATGTAACAGGGGGCTGTGAAACCACCGTGCGTAAATCCGCCACCTCTAAACTGAGCTGCTGCAACTTCCCTGTCAGCGCTGTGATGGGATCCATCATGGATCAGAAAAAGGTTTTCGGTCTGAGATAATGTCACGATTGGGCTGGCGAGTAAACTGGGACCAGGGGAACCTTTCCTGACCCTGACACTAGGGGGCACCCTAACTCGCTCTGTTCCCCGGGATACCTCAGATGGCGAGGATGCCGGGGCCTCCGCCCTAGCCCTGTCTCCTAGCTTTAGCCCTACGTCTGTCCCCTTCCCCCCCTCCCAGGGACGAGAGGCGCTACCGTGTACCGAAGTACACCAACCCGACAGACAGGGAAACGAGTCAAGGGTAAAAGAAAATTCCACTCACAAATAATAATCTCACAAGCAACAGAGGTATACACCAGGGTGTGAAGGACGGGGGAAGAAAACAAAGCAGGAATAGATGAGGACTCTCCAAGCGTACAACCCAAGCAACCGTCGCAAAATAAACTCCTCCAGCACTCCAAACACCAGCTCCTCTCTCTCTACAGATCCTTGTAGCAAATGCTATCTCAGACAATGATCTGGCCTGCAGACCTAGTTTTTATAGGAGAGAGGAGTGGTTAACCAAGCACAGCTGAATGCAGGGATTTTCACATGGCCGATTAACCCCTGTCCTGCTGAAAGAAAACAAACACCCTTAATACGCCGGAGAAGTGCTTCTTCTCAGCGGCAAAGCAGGAGCCATCAGATGCTGCGGTCTTCTGGCTCTGTTCTGTCGCGGTAACCCCGTGACAATGACAAGTGGTCAACTTAATGATGACTACTGAGGCCAATTCACATAGTTAATCCAAAGTTCTTGCAAGTTTCTAGATTTTACTCTCTATCTTCACACTTTTTGGCAAACATTACAAGGACTAATCAAAATGATAAAGCAAAGGAGCTATTTAACCATTCAAAGATCAAATCATTTTATCAAGGTGTAAGTGAAAATGACACTGGAGCTGCCTTCAGTCATTCTGATACGATGCATTTACTAGAACAATCCTTCTGTGGTGATACCTTATTCATGTATTATCTTGGGGGTCAGTAAGGGGAATCGTATGACTGCCTCGGTGCCTCTCCCTGTTCTGGCCAAAAGGATATATGACCTTTGCATCCTATGACTGACCACAGCACAATTGGTTGCAGCAGTCATATGTTTGGCTGGGACCGGCTATACAAAGACTGAGGAGGAACTTGAGGAGTGTTAGAACAGTGGCAAGGATCCCTAATACCTTATTAATGTTGTGTTTCATCAAAAATAATTTGCTTAATTTGGCTTCTACAGCCTGTTAGTAATAGAGTACATAGACTGTGAATAAGTTAATAGCTAAATCCGTCAAAGATGTCATTTCCTATGACTCCCCTTATTGACCACAAATATAATACATCAGAAAGGTATCAACACAGAAGGACTGTACCAGTAAATACTTTGTATCAGAATGACTGAAGACAGCTCTGATGTCATATTCACTTACACCTAGAAATGTATTTATGACATACAGTATCTGTCTCCCACTATATCCAGTCTTCCTATAATTAATATAAAAAGTGAGAAGGTAAAAAGTCAAATCTCGGAACTTGCAAGAACGCCGTCATTTGGAATAACTATGTGAATTTGCCTCAGTTGTAATCATAAAATGGTCACTTGTCCTTGCATGAAATCTGTAGCTAAATCCATAGCAAATCATATAATAAAACTATTACTCAAGCTGCTAACACTGGCATCATGGTTCACTTCTCTCAGGTTTCTGTTGCCCTGTCTGGCAGTCATGCAGCTGTGTCTGATGGATCCATTGTAAGTCAATACGTTACATTAGAATTCATTATAAAACAAATAAAAGCACAATGGTCATTTCCATCAACAAAGCTTTGGGCAATGCTGACACGAAGTAAAATTGTTGCGGATCATGCTGCCAATTTTGATGCAGAAAAACAAAAGTAAAATTAAAACACTATAATCACTTTCCCATGGAAATCTGTGGCTCCCTTGCCTGGTCCTGTGACGATCAACTCGTCCTCCTGCGTTGATGTCCTGTTGTGAACGCCGGAATCGGTGATTGGCCTTCAGCCAATTACATAGGGAATCATCATTAAGGTGGGTACAACAGAGAAGGGAAATGTAGTTTTTTTCTTTAAAAATATGCTGCAAAATCTGCAACAATAGGAGTCTATTGTGGATTTTGAATTGAGATTATTCCCACCGAACTCAATGGAACAAGCCTGCAACAAAGCTTTCAGCAGAAAGAATGGAAATGCTACACATTTTAATTCTGCATAGCATGTCACTCTATGCTTGGATCATTTATTCATTTTTTTTTTTTTTAACAGCGGTTAGTCCCTGATGGATTATTTGTCTAAATATATTCTAGGAGAAAAAAAACCCTAGTGTGTCTTGAAAGGGCCCGACTTTCTAGCAAAGTCAGGCCTAAACTTCTAGTCTATAGGATCCCGGCATGCAAGGCCAGGATCTCACAATTGTCCACGGCCGCTCTTACAGTGAAAGAGCAAGATCTCACTCTTTAAACTATTCCAGCGCTGCAGCATTTTACGGTTACCGAACAGTAAGATCATTACAGCCATAAATGTTCAGTAACAGTTTAAGAAAATAAGCAACAGTGCTGGATTAGTGTATAGGGCGAGAGCAGTCGCCAAGGGTTGTGGTACCCATTTTGTATGCCAGTCTGTACGCGTCAGATGCTCCTGATTCATTAAGAGGCGTACGCCTCTTCATGAATTAGGAGCATCTGACGCGTCCCCTCCGCCTCTGTGTGCCACATAAGGTACACCACAGCCCATCAAGAATTAGACGAGCTGTCCTGTCATGCTACCATGTAGCCCAGCTCCTCCTATTTTGGAAACACCAAAACGTACAACTGCAGAATGTGCCAAAATTTTGCGACTTTTCAAATCAATTTACGACACACTTCTGGCAAAATTGCTTTGCTGAATCGAGGCCTTAATCTGTGTGGGTCTGGATACTGAGACCCCATCAACTAGTATAGCAAAGGAGCAGATGCACTTAAGTGACTACTATGCCCCTGCTTAACTTTTCTTGGAAAGAAAAATGAGTGGTGTACAGGCTCATAAAAAAAAAATCATAGAAATTGTTGAGACTGTCTGGCTTTTTATTTTACGATCAGTGGGGCAATCTCCGCACATTAATCTCTACTGATTAAAACATCTGACATGTCAGAAATTGTAGGAAATTATAGGTGCACTCTAAAGTCGGAGATTATTACATCAGTTTCCACAAAGCCTCCAAAGAATTGAAGTCACCTTACCTGCTTGTATGTCTCAAAAACAATGTCATCCTGAAGAAACTCTACAGGAACTTCCATTTTAACCAGAAACCGGGCCAAATAAGCTCTCTTCTTTAATTCATTTGTCTTCTGGAGAAGCCAGTATAATACTGGGTGAATAACAGGTTTACTTCCTACAACCAGACCTTGGCGAAACGTGCTCCTATGAATAAAAGCAATTAAAGATTATTACATAAAAAGGATTGGAATAAATTCCAATAACGACTATAAAGTTGATGGCATTTATATGCTTAAAACAAACTAGTGCTATATTTCTAGCTGTGACACGGTAGTTGTACATTTCATTAGTACATTGGCATTTAACAAGATCATTTGGTTTAAACAAATTAATACGAACCAATTGACTTGGAAAATAGCACAGGTGATTTGTTAAGGGGTTTTATGATTTAAACAATTCTCTACAGGCATGTTCTGATAAGAAAAATAACAAAACGAGGTAAGTCCCCTGTCACTGCACTCACATCGGTCTTTGTTGACTCAACTGCAGTGGTGCTCTCACGATTATAGCAAGTAACCATTGCATCCAATCACTATGCTCTGCCATCCCATCAAGGTAGATGGCACAGCAGCACTGACCCACTCATTGGCAGTCCAAGGCTGTAGTTAAGCCGTCATTGCTGCAGCTAGGGCAGAAACTTAAGTGCAACGGCTGTAGCAGCCGGAGTGAGTAGGGATCATTTTATTTTTTTTTTATCAGAGCATGCATATGAAATAAAAAAGGTTAAAGTCGAAAACAAAGACATGGATATGCTACATGTGGAAGTATGCCACATATGAAAATAATGGCCCATAAGCAAAGCTTGGTAATTACATGAACTTTTACAAACAGAGATAATATTTTATGTTTTTATATATTAGCCATTTTTGCAAAAGTAAAAACGAGAATTAAATAAATGCTCTGAAGTTAAAACACATTTTTCTCCTAAATTCCTATCTATACAGTGCCATAATCTAACCTATACCCCCATTGAAGAAGCCTACGCGAAACGCGTGTCGGGGAGCCTCTGCCACCAGCAGGCAGGTATTTTTGATTCAGCTGCCATGTTGATTTTATGGGATGGAGAGACACAGTTGTTCCTGAATTTTGTTTCTATCCTCAATAAAAAACAAAATTGGTATGCATTTTACTATGGAAGTTGGATGTAAAGAAATTAACTTCCTGACCATATTGATTGATGAATAGGGGGATATACATACCTACATATATACACAAAACCCACATCAACCATCAATTTTTTTACATTGGGAAAGCTGGCACCCTCCGTCTTTGAAGGCTACCGGTCGGACAGTACCTTCGGGCACGCCGTAATTGCTCTAATGATGTCTATTTTGTCAAAGAGAGTAAGAACCTTTTTCAGAGATTTAGGTCTAGAGGTTATCCCAAGAAGGTGCTCTACAGGGCTTAGGTGGCAGATAGAGAAAGATTTTTGGATGCGGCTCCCAGAAAGGTGGAAACCCCATTTCTAAAATTTATAGGGACATATGATGAGAAAGCGACAAGCACCTATAATATCCTACGTAAGTACTGGCCGATATTAAGGGCTGACCCGGATTTGAGGGATGTTATTGGAGGATACCCATCTGTTACCTATCATAGAGGGAAAAACTTAAGGGGCCACCTAACACATAGCCAGCTCTCCACAGAATGTGCTGGAGGTAATGGGGATGGACAAGTGAATAATAAGGGATTACATCCTTGTGGTTCATGTACATTTTGTTAATTATTACCCAAAACAAGCAATTTAGTAAAATTGCAACAAGAAATTTTGTAAACCCTGTGGATAATAGAGTATTTTGTAAAGCATGACATTAATTGTAAGACCCGAGGTGTGGTCTATGTGATTAGGTGCCCATGCCCTAAATTATATGTAAGGAAAACCATACAGGAACTGAGGAGATGGTTATCCAAACATCCATTAAGACAGGTACTGATAATCTACTGTCAGTACATATGAGGAATGTACATCCTGGTAACCCCCTTGATATTCAAGTCTGGGGATTTAGACATATAGTCTTGGGTAACCTTGATCAGCTATTATTGCAGGAGGAGTGTAGGTGGATATTTAGATTAATGTCACGTAGCCCCTCTGGGCTCAATAAGGGTTTTCCCTTTGCTGCCTTTATTGAGGATTAAAGGTCAATCTCTGATTGTTTGGTTCTGATCTCGGTTAAATGCCTGTTGTTGGCCCTTTAACCCTACCATGTTGCAAATAATAGAGAGAATTAAATAGTGATAATGAGATAGATGTGCTTATTACCTGCCATATAATAATATATAATTATTGGGAATGGTTTTGTTTAGAGATTTTGCTGGACCTTTAAAAATGTTTTTGAAGTATGAGCTATATGGCCTGTGTAGTTATTGATGATGGAGGTGAATATACCACATTATGGAGAAGAACTATGATGTTGATATTTAGCCTTTGAACACGGAGGTAATTAAATCACCATCTTCTGGGAAATGGAGATAATAAATTGTACCACTATGGCGGTGTGTGGATGTAATATATCCAGGCTCAAATCAATGAAATTATAATTTATAAACTTGGTGTTGCCTCATTCCATTAGGCAATATTTATCCTCTTCAGTTAATTCAATTTAAAGATAATTTACAGCTTGATATACATCTTAGATATATAGATGAATACTGTATACATTATAGGAATTGTTTCTTCCCCCTCTTTGATCCGAGCCCTATTAGGAAGTTTTTCGTTCTTTAAATGATATTTATTATTAAATCTGAGAATTTTACAGTCCGGATAGCAAGTCAGGGGTACTTTTTGGATAATACGAGTCAATGTAGGAGATTTGTGGAACCCATTTGTGCTGTAGGTGAACGCTGACCTTTTGTGCTGTAGGTGAACGCTGATGCGATTCTCTGAGTGAGCATGCGCAGCATCCTCTGACCTCTCCTAGAGATTTTTAGTGGACCTGCGCAGATGTGAAATGACTTTGACATGCGAAGTATGTTCTAATAATAATGATGGCTCAGAGCAGCCGCCTTATGTCAGTACTACACACCCCGAAGAACTCCCGTTTTGATACCGTGATTGGCGGTAAGTACCGCAACAGTAATGAGAATATCTTAATGTGTTTGGCGTTTTAGGTATAATGGATAATTATGTACAGTGGGGCAAAAAAGTATTGTCAGTCAGCAATAGTGCAAGTTCCACCACTTCAAAAGATGAGAGGCGTCTGTAATTTACATCATAGGTAGACCTCAACTATGGGAGACAAACTGAGAAAAAAAAATCCAGAAAATCACATTGTCTGTTTTTTTTTCATTTTATTTGCATATTATGGTGGAAAATAAGTATTTGGTCAGAAACAAGCAATCAAGATTTCTGGCTCTCACAGACCTGTAACTTCTTCTTTAAGAGTCTCCTCTTTCCTCCACTCATTACCTGTAGTAATGGCACCTGTTTAAACTTCTTATCAGTATAAAAAGACACCTGTGCACACCCTCAAACAGTCTGACTCCAAACTCCACTATGGTGAAGACCAAAGAGCTGTCAAAGGACACCAGAAACAAAATTGTAGCCCTGCACCAGGCTGGGAAGACTGAATCTGCAATAGCCAACCAGCTTGGAGTGAAGAAATCAACTGTGGGAGCAATAATTAGAAAATGGAAGACATACAAGACCACTGATAATCTCCCTCGATCTGGTGCTCCACGCAAAATCCCACCCCGTGGGGTCAGAATGATCACAAGAACGGTGAGCAAAAATCCCAGAACCACGCGGGGGGACCTAGTGAATGAACTGCAGAGAGCTGGGACCAATGTAACAAGGCCTACCATAAGTAACACACTACGCCACCATGGACTCAGATCCTGCAGTGCCAGACATGTCCCACTGCTTAAGCCTGTACATGTCCGGGCCCGTCTGAAGTTTGCTAGAGAGCATTTGGATGATCCAGAGGAGTTTTGGGAGAATGTCCTATGGTCTGATGAAACCAAACTGGAACTGTTTGGTAGAAACACAACTTGTCGTGTTTGGAGGAAAAAGAATACTGAGTTGCATCCATCAAACACCATACCTACTGTAAAGCATGGTGGTGGAAACATCATGCTTTGGGGCTGTTTCTCTGCAAAGGGGCCAGGACGACTGATCCGGGTACATGAAAGAATGAATGGGGCCATGTATCGTGAGATTTTGAGTGCAAACCTCCTTCCATCAGCAAGGGCATTGATGATGAAACGTGGCTGGGTCTTTCAACATGACAATGATCCAAAGCACACCGCCAGGGCAACGAAGGAGTGGCTTCGTAAGAAGCATTTCAAGGTCCTGGAGTGGCCTAGCCAGTCTCCAGATCTCAACCCTATAGAAAATCTTTGGAGGGAGTTGAAAGTCCGTGTTGCCAAGCGAAAAGCCAAAAACATCAATGCTCTAGAGGAGATCTGCATGGAGGAATGGGCCAACATACCAACAACAGTGTGTGGCAACCTTGTGAAGACTTACAGAAAATGTTTGACCTCTGTCATTGCCAACAAAGGATATATCACAAAGTATTGAGATGAAATTTTGTTTCTGACCAAATACTTATTTTCCACCATAATATGCAAATAAAATGAAAAAAAAACAGACAATGTGATTTTCTGGATTTTTTTTTCTCAGTTTGTCTCCCATAGTTGAGGTCTACCTATGATGTAAATTACAGACGCCTCTCATCTTTTTAAGTGGTGGAACTTGTACTATTGCTGACTGACTAAATACTTTTTTGCCCCACTGTATATTATCCAATCGCATCTGTAGTACTGTTACGGGCAGATGTCATTTAAGGCAAATCTATCATAATAATGTGGAAAGTTTGTTATACCTACTACCTAATACTATTATAACAGGAGATGCTATTGGTTCTTGCAATATATCATGGGCTTGGTCGAACTTATGACATCAGAGCCTAGGTTTTAAAAGGTCCAGCATCCTACTTTTTAGTTTCAACAGTTTTATTGAAAAGGAAACATCATTAAACATGAAATACATTCACATTAGAGTGCAAGGATCCCCTCGCAGGGGGAAGTACACAGGAAAAGACACTATGTCATATGTTATCCTTGACTTCGTTATCTTAATTTTTAAATATTTATAGAAAAACAAATATAACATGACTAATCTAGTCTTAACAGAATTGGGAGGGAAAGAGGTGAGTGTATGATGAGTGTCGATAATAAAGATGACTAGACGTGAGGTACTAGAGAGTTTGCTTTAGAGACCATAACTGTAAGAGTCAATTACCATGTCAGCACGCTATGTGGATATCATCCTGGAGAGGTCGTCACCCCCATGGGCTTGAATCCAGGGGTCCCAGATATTTCGAAAAATATCGAGAGAATCAGATCTGATGGCTTCTATTTTCTCGTATAACATCAAATTAACCCTTCTCTTCACCTGCGTTATTAATAGCGTACTAGTCTTCCATCGGCTAGCTATGTGGTTTCTCGTTGCCATTGCAATAAAGTCAATAAGACGTTAACTCCCATTATTAGCATTGATTGGTCTGTCTCCCAGCAGTAGTACTGACGGCGACAGAGGCAATTTCTTACTCAATAAATTGTCAATTAGTTTTACCACATCTTTCCAGAGAGACTTTACTATCGGGCATGTCCACCATATGTGGAGGGTATCCCCACTATCCGTGCAGCCTCTAAAACAATTACCAGGGACTGAGTGGTAGATATTGTGCAGGAAGCTAGGTACGTAGTGAACCCTATGGAACAGTTTAAGGGATGTTTCAGTAAGTGAAACTTGATTGCTACCCCTCATTATATTCTCGTAACACCTGTACCACCTTTGAGGTGTGAGGGAAATTTGTAGGTCTGCTTCCCATTGCTCCATAGATTTCAGTTTAGAGCCGTCTCTAGGTTAATTAAATGTAGAATAGAGATGGGATACAAGGCCATTACCCAGGGAGTCATATAAGCATCCTACTTTTTGGCTCATTATAGCCTCAATCGCCTGATGACGCCAGTCATGCTGGCGAAACATGTCGGGGAGGCTTAGGGCAATCTTTTCATATGCACCAGGCAGCTTTAGGATTGCAATAGATTTGGTATATAGGTAGCGCCCGCACCTTGATCCACATGCCTATAATTAAATACCTTGTTAGGACAATGAGTACGATATAGGACGTGAGTCCAATGAATAATATATTAGTGTCCTCTTTATACTGAGCTGACCAGTGCAAATTTTAACTCTTATATTTCCTTATTAGTATAATTAATAAAAGCTATATTTTAGGTCTTTAGTTGGGGTTTTGTTGTCTTTTGGCAAACTGTTTTTCAACCAGACCTGTCACTCAAGTTGGAGGCACCATTCAGAAACAAGGAAGTGAAGGCTGTGCACCAGTTGAGAATAAACCTCTAAAAAAAATTCTTTCAAGCTGCTGCTGAATGTATTCTTGTTATTAACATTGTGCACCTGTATTAGGCATTACATCACATCTCCTGGCTTCATGACAGTCCAAAAACAGGAATTGGACTTTTTGAGGTCAAGTTTCTTTTTCATTTACAGTACAGATCAAAAGTTTGGACACACCTTCTCATTCAAAGAATTTTTATTTTCATGACTATGAAAATTGTAGATTCACTCTGAAGGCATCAAAACTATGAATTAACACATGTGGAATTATATAATCAACAAAAAAGTGTGAAACAACTGAAAATATGTCTTATATTCTAGGTTCTTCAAAGGAGCCACCCTTTGCTTTGATTACTGCTTTGCACACTCTTGGCATTCTCTTGATGAGCTTCAAGAGGTAGTCACCGGAAATGGTTTTCACTTCACAGGTGTGCCCTGTCAGGTTTAATAAGTGGGATTTCTTGCCTTCTAAATGGAGTTGGGACCATCAGTTGTGTTGTGCAGAAGTCTGGTGGATACACAGCTGATAGTCCTACTGAATAGACATATTTTCAGTTGTTTCACACTTTTTTGTTAATTATATAATTCCACATGTGTGTAAATTCATAGTTCTGAGTGAATCTACAATTTTCATAGTCATGAAAATAAAGAAAACTCTTTGAATGAGAAGGTGTGTCCAAACTTTTGGTCTGTACTGTATATTTATTGTTAATACTGTACAAGTAGTACAGCCTGCAAAATTAAATAAATGGATCTACACAACAAAGGGTACCTTAATTTCTTAGGCTACTTTCACACTTGAGTTAGCAGGCCACCATGCAGCTCCGCCCCCTGCCGCGCCCCCTCCGGTCAGCTTCTCCTATGGGTGCATGATGCTGCATGCAACCTGCGTACCCTATCGTTAGCATAAATCATACCAGCGCACGGCCTGCGTACCCAATGCTAACGATAGGGTATACAGGTCGCATGCAGCGTCATGCGCCTATAGGAGGAGCTGACCGGAGGGGACGCGGCAGGGGGCGGAACTGCACAGCGGCAGTGTGCTGCGCCTCCTAACGCAAATGTGAAAGTAGCCTTTGGGAAACAGGCCTTCCTTGAGGCTATTACATCATGTCTACCATTCCTCTTGAATATGGAAGGAAATTATCTCAAAGGATTTAACAAAAATTTGGTGTAAATATGTAGCTGATCGGTTAGAAATTGCTTGATTGTTGCTGATCAAAACTTTAATGGTGACCAAAAAATTATTGTTGGACAGCTTTATACCTCTTTGTAATCAGACATCTGTAGTTCTTTAGCAGTAAATACAGAGGAAAGACAAAATTATGATAAAATATGACTATTGTAACATATAAATGTCTTCTTTTGGGTGTTAAAACTTACTATATTGTTAATCTTTCTCAATAAAGTAATTAGAAACAATAATTTTGATGTAAAAGGACGCCTAGGTAGAAATTCCAGCCAATGAGAATATCTGTTGCTCTTTTGTGTATTACCATGAATTTTTTAGGAATAAAATATTAGCCTTTTATAGAAATGGATGAAGGATGCCCTTTTCTCTTAATTCTGCATTGCACTGCCACAAACCACCATGCATTAAAGCACTCACAGGAGAGCTGAATTTCTTAATGAATCCATGTACAACGTGCAAGACAAGGGATACACTTGCATCAAGGAGAAAACAAGCATGAGTCATTATAAACAAACAACTGCATCAAAGATGATCTTCAATAAAGTGTTTGCTTCCGTAAAATACAGACCGAGCTCTTGGAACATACTAAATTTGATGACTTTGATGAGATCCAGCTGGTGTAGAGAGTTTTACAGTTTTACAATACTTTAAGAGAAAATGTATGCAAATTAGATATCCTCGGGACACACCTGGGCAACGTTTGGCAAATGGCTAAAAACAGTGGCCCATGGGCTGCTCCAGAGCCCACCCCACGCCTTGATATCAACGCTATCTCCCTCCTCAAAATGCAGGTAGCAATGACTACATTCGTGGAGGACAGAGCCACCAGTTTCTTTTTCCACTAAGCAGCGTGTGCGACTGAGACAAAACGACGCAAGCGGAGGCATTCGCATACATTCGCATGGCCTGCGTACCCAATGTTAAAGATAGGTACGCAGGACGCAGGCAGGTGTAGGCGGAGCTAAATGGAAGTGCGGCAGTGGGCGGGGCTTAACGGAGGAAGTACGCAACCCTCCGCAGCTCTGCCCAACGCATGTGTGAAACCAGCCTAAACGTCGAACACTGAGGTTTTTGTGTAGGAAGTAGGTCACTATCTCTGTATAAGACTATGGAGCCTTGTTCTTTGGCTCCATAAGTTTACATTGAAGGAAGTAGCTCTACCCCACAAAATGGTCAATTTGCGCAAATGACAACATGGCAATGAAGAGGAGCGTTCATGTGGGACTGGAATGGCACTAGAACAGGCGAGAGATAAGGATACTAATATACTTAAATATCACAACAAAAGTAACTAGGCCAGTTTATTAAATTCTTCCTCATCAGTACAGAGCAGAGTCTTAGGGCCCTGTCACACAGCGAGCTCGCTAACGAGATCGCTGATTTTGTGACGCATCAGCGATCTCCCCAGCGATCTCGCTGTGTGATATCCATCAGTGACCGCCCCCCCCCCCCCCCGCCGGGTATCGCTGATCGTGCAGGATCGTCCTGGGCCATTTTTTGATCGTTGGTCTCCCGCTGGCCAGTACGCATCGCTGCATGTGGCAGCGGGAGACCAACGATCAGCAAAGCTGCACGCTGGTATCTAATGTAGGGTAAACAGCGGGTATCCAAGAGTCGCGCGGCTCTATGTGACAGGTCACCAGCGATCAGCCTAACTATGTCCTAGCGATCCCATCCATGTCAGATCATTGGTGGGATCGCTGGGACATCGTTGTGTGTAACAGGGCCTTTACAGGTAATGCTCTACAGCAGTGGTCTCCAAACTTTCTGACCTTGAGAGCCACATTCTGCTTAGACAAAGGGTCGCGAGCCACATTCAGCACTGAGAGAGCGGGCGCGAGCCACATCCAGCTCCCATCTCCTTCAAAGTAGTGTCAACCAAAGCCCCCATTACAGGTAAAATGATAACCAAAGCTTTTCCACATAAATCACTCCAAAGCAGTACACCGAGATCCAGGGGTTCCCACAATGCCCCAATTCAGTATTCTCCCATCAAGGACTCCCAACACACTGTCACACCCAGCTTTGAGCACCTCCTCTAACAGGTAGTACCATCCTCCAGCGTACCATACCTAAAACATCTCTAAACCCCTAAGACCAGTATATGTGCATCCAGATATGCTCTTCTGTTCAGGGCTGCTCACGTAAATCACTATTTTGTGATGTGCTCTTCATACCTGTTTGCTCGACCTGGACCTAACGCACCTAGCTGGCAGACAGTCGCGAGTCACAATTCATGGTACCGCGAGCTACATGTGGATCCCGAGTTACAGGTTGGGGACCCCTGCTCTATAGGAACAAGTATGGAAATACGCTCTCGTCCTCAAGGAAGGAACTATCCACAAGTTTCTAAGAACAGCATCACAGTCCTGTCACCAAAACTTGTACTAATTGAGCAAAACCTCCTTTAGTTGTAATACAGGTGCCTCTATCTTAGCAAGGCAATGCAGGCTTTACCAAAAACTGATCCTGACCCATGATGTTTCCAATATGTTCTCAGTTTTTACTAACATGCTGAAACAGCCAACTTTTGTTGACCCTTAGAAGCTCCTGCAGGGTTATTCTTTGTGAAGCCAAAATTGGAAAAGCAAATATATTATCCACTAAAAAGGCTGCTATATTTAGACATCTGTTTTAAGCTCTCATTTACTGATTTAGCTACAAAGTTATACAGAGCTCTTAAATGTTTTTTTCCATTCCATAATGCCATGGCATATAGCTAGGCTATGCTATCACTATATGATCGATGGGGGACATTCTTTAGGACCACAACTGCTTCAGAGATTGAATTTAAATGAATCCTGTGCTTTAAGGGCCTGTCACACTAAGCGATATCGCTAGCAATATCGCTATAACTTGTGACGCTATAGCAATATTGCTAGCGATATCGCTGTGTCTGATACTTACCTACGACCGCTCCCCCGCTGCTTATCGCTGATCGCGCGAGAATGTCCAGGACTGTTTCTCGTCGTCAGCTTCCTGCGGCGCTTCCTGTGGAGAGACGAGCGTGAAGCCGGGCGGGAGGACGTCAGGATCGCCTAGTGTGACAGGTAAGTAGCGACCCCCGTCCCCAGCGATGTCGCTGGTGAGATCTGCCTGTGTGGCAGCTCACTAGCGACCACTTAGCGATGTACCAGCGATCCTGACCGCGTCATATCGCCGGTCGGGATCGCTGGTACATCGCTAAGTGTGACAGTACTCATAGTTCCCCTTCACAGCTGGTAGCCTGGGCATTACTGGGAAGGGAATCACCATGAAGAGCTCACCACACTAAACTAGCATTGCAAGCCCCTCAAATGGAGGTCGGAACCTCACAGATCATAAAGTGATAGGACATTTTTGTAATGTACCATCACCTTATGAGATGGGAATATCCATATAACCATTTAAAGAAAGTCTATATGCCACTAACTTTCATACATCCATAATATTTTCATTACTAACCAACTCTCCTTCTGAAATCAGACTCACCCTCTCTGACACAGCCTCTCCAACTGCATTTTTACGGGGGTCTCCATATTTCTCACATCACCTGTCCCAGCAGCAAGCATAGTGGTTTTCTTCTATCAGTTAACTGCTTCTTCACCCCAATTCCACTGTTAAGGTACTGTCACACTTAGCGATGTACCAGCGATCCCGACCAGCAATATGACGCGGTCAGGATCGCTGGTGCATCGCTAAGTGGTCGCTAGTGAGCTGCCACACAGGCAGATCTCACCAGCGACATCGCTGGGGACGGGGGTCACTACTTACCTGTCACACCAGGCGATCCTGCGTCCTCCCGCCCGGCTCCACGCTCGTCTCTCCACAGGAAGCGCCGCAGGAAGCTGACGACGAGAAACAGTCCTGGACGTTCTCGCGCGATCAGCGATAAGCAGCGGGGGAGCGGGTTGTAGGTAAGTATCAGACACACAGATATCGCTAGCAATATCGCTATAACGTCACAAGTTATAGCGATATTGCTAGCGATATCGCTTAGTGTGACAGGCCTTTTACCCTCTGTTATTCTCCCTTTTTTGAGGTGAACTCTGGACGCATCTACTCCCTCTCCAACTAGCTGTCTTTTATCAACCCTCATGGTCAGCCACCACTTTTTTTGACCACTTCACCACCTGGCTACTTTGTTTCCTTTCCGCAGACATCATTAATATCATCATGTGTAACTTCAACATTCCCATTGACAATTCCAACTCAGCTGTCTGTAAGCTTATAACTCCCTTTCCTCCTTCGGCCTTGCTCAATGGTTTTCCGCAGACACTCACTATTTTCCCTACCTAACCTCTCTAAGACTGGATTCATATCACGTTAGG
This sequence comes from Dendrobates tinctorius, assembly GCF_039654945.1. Lineage (NCBI taxonomy): Eukaryota > Metazoa > Chordata > Amphibia > Anura > Dendrobatidae > Dendrobates > Dendrobates tinctorius. The sequence goes on from NW_027361758.1 coordinate 679,687, forward strand.
TGCCATCCGTTTAACAGATCCATTACTAAGGGGCACTAACGTTGTGTAACGGATGCGTTAACGCACCCATTGCCAGCCATTATCGTAACGCACCCTAAGACTGATTTCACACTAGCGTTTTTTAGCGCTGCGCTTCGTGCGCGTCCATGCGCATGCGTCCTGCGCCCCCTATCTTTAACACGGGGGCGCATGGTCTAGCGTATGCACGCGTTCGTATGCGTTTTCGTGCGCATGCGGTTTTTTGTAGTGTGCGCCTAGGCGCGCCGGACGCAACCTGTTGCATTTTCTGTCCGTCCTGTCTCAAAAAAACGATTGCGCACGGAATGCGCAAAAAAAAAAAATCACATTACAGTCTATGGGAACGCAGGCATGTGCATGGATATGAGCACGCCTGCGTTTAAAATCGAATGCGTTTTAAGAGTTAACATGGCTAGAAACTGGTTAAAACACATGCACCTAAAAAAAGCAAATGCATACAACACGCACGATGCGTTTTTTGCATGCGATTCTATTGCGCACGAAGCGCAGCGCTAGAAAACGCTAGTGTGAAACTAGCCTAACGCATGTCAAAATCGGTATGCGTTAGCGATGTTCCGTTACTTTGTGACGCACCTTCGAACGCGGTCTACCGCGTTTTCGGATACGTTAGGTCTATTGCACAGCGAACGGACGAGTTCGCTGTGCATAGACCTCCATTACTAACGCATGCCGACGCAATGGTACCATGCATTAGCGCATGTGATAGCGCGATTGTAGAAAAAAAAATATTTTGGCCATCAGCGTTAGCGCATCTATTTAACGGATCCGTTAAACGGATGGCACTAACACGATGTGAACCTAGCCTAACTCACCTCTTCCTCTGGCTGACCACAAACTTATCACATTCTCTTCCATCTCCTGTCCAGGTGCATAATCCACAAACTTGCACACGATCGCAGAAAACTCAAACACTTTGATTTACACTCAGGGTGTGTGCACACGCTGCGGATTGTCCTGCGTATTTTTTCGCACGGATTTGTCAAAAACCGCAGGTAAATCCGCAAGTCAAAAGACCTGCGGTTTATCTGCAGTTTTTCTGCGGTTTAGCCTGCGGTTTGACACCTGTCATGGAGCTGGTGCCAAACCGCAGCAGAATCCGCACAAAGAATAGACATACTGTGGTTTTCAAACCGTGGAAAAATCTGCACTGTCTGCACAGCGGTTTTCATTTTTCATTGATTTTAATGGTACTGTACACCACAGCAGAAACTGCTGCGGATCCGCAGGACCGAAACTGCGCCGAATCCGCAGTAGAATCCGCAGCGTATGCACACACCCTCACTTTCTGAGTTCCTTCTCCTTCTTGCAGACATAGGTTCCTTAGACAGTGCAGATGCTGCAGCCACTTTACATAACACCACAACAGCTACAGCTCTCTAATCGCTCGCCCCTCCTCACACACAATAAAGCTCGCACAATCAACAGGCAAACCTGACTAAAGAGTTGCTGAGCGGAGATGGAAAAGATCCCATTCCAACAGGCACTTTATCACATTCAAACAGTCCTTGACCACTTTCAAATCCACACTCACTGCTGCAAAACAAATCTAGTTCTCATCTCTCATATCCTCCCTGTCACACAACCCTAAACAGCTATTCATCAGTATCAAAACTCGCCCCCCCCCCATTCCCCACCACTTCCTCACTCTCCTCTCATCTCAGCTGAAGACTTTGAGTCTTTCTTCAAGCAGAAGATTAATAACACCAGAGAAAGCTCCACAGCCCCTCCTTATAACTACTCAGCCCTCCTTCTCCACTATAGAAATCAACTTTCCTCTCTACTCTCCGGATCACATCTCACCACTAGTGTACTTGACCAGATCTCATCCCACCTCATCTCAAACCTCACCACAGTCTTCATCCCAACCCTAACCCATCTCTTCAACCTATCACTAACAACTGGTGTCTTCCCCTCATGCTTCAAACATGCCTCAATCACACCCATTCTTAAAAAGACCTCCTCTGCGTCTAGCTGTCGCAACATATCACTTCTCCCCTATGCCTTCAAACTACTGGAACAACGCGTCCATCTTGAACTGTCCTCCCACCTCCTGCTCCCTCTTTGGCCGCTAACAATCTGGCTTCTGATGGCACCATTCCACTGAAACTGCCCTAACTACAGTCACCATTGGCCTACTAACCAACAAATTCAAGTGACACTACTCTGTTCTCCTCCTCCTGGACCTGTCCTCTGCTTTTAACACAGTGGAACATTCTCTCATCTTAGCCTCACAGACTTGGCCCAATCTTGGATCTCTTCATACCTAATAGAGGGGAGATTCAGCGTCTCCCACTCACACATCACCTCCTCATCACGCCCCCTGTAGGTGTACCCCAAGATTCAGTTCTAAGACCCCTGCTCTTCTCCATCTACACCTTCGGCATGGAACAGCTCAGAGTCCCACGACTTTCAGTATAATCTCTATGCTGATGACACACAGATCTACATCTTTGGACTCAATATCACCTCCTTACTAACCAGTATCCCACAATGTCAGTTTGCCATTTCATCCTTCTTCTCTGCTAGATACCTAAAACATAACACGGACAAAACAGAAATCATGATCTTTCCACCATCTCACTCAACACCCCTAAGAGACCTATCCATTAAAGTCAATGGCTGCTCACTTTTGCCAGTCCTGCAAGCTCTCTGCCTCAGAGTAACCCTTGACTCTGATCTCTCCTTAAAACCACATATCCAAGCCCTTTCCACTTCTATTGACTGCAACTCAAAAATATTTCCGTACATTCCGAAAACAAGAGTGCTTGCACACATCATTTCCCGCCTCGACTACTGCAACCTCCTGCTTTGTGGCCTGCCTTCTAACACTCTCACAACAATCCAATCTATCCTAAACTCTGCTGCCAAACCTGTTCACCCGCTATTCCCTGCCCTCTCCTCTCTGTCAATCCTTTCATTGGCTCTCCACTTCCCAAAGACTCCATTTCAAAGCCCTAATCACGGCATACAAAGACATCCACAACCTGTCTCCTCCATACATCTGTGGTCGAGTCTCTTGGTACTTACCTGATCGCAACCTCTGACTCTCATAAGATGTCCTTCTCTACTCCCCTATTTCCACAATTGCATACAAGATTTTTCCCATGCATCACCCTACTCTAGAACTCTCTACCCTAACATATTAGACTCTCGCCAACCGTGGAAACCTTCAAATGAAACCTCTTCCAACATGCCTACAACTTGCAGCAACCCTTGTTCCACCATACAGCTGCATAATCAACTCTACCCTCACCTACTGTATCGTCACCCATCTCTTGTAAACTGTGACCCCTCGCGAGCAGGGTCCTCTCTCCTTCTGTTCAAGATTATTGTACTTTTTTTTTAGTATGCATACCCTTTTCACATGTAAAGCGCCATGTAATAAATGGCGAACCTTGCAAATTATGTGGATGTAGTGATGCACACACATGTAGACCAACTGCACAGTTATTTGAGGGACTCCAGTCATCTAATCCAACTTACGAAGGACATCTCATGGAAGAACACTTTTGTTTTCATCTCCATGGATGTCTCCGCCCTGTATTCCAGCATCCCACATGATTTAGGACTGGTGTGTTTTAAAACATTCATAGACATTGATCCACGGTTGACACCCACACAAAAAGAATTTTTGTATGAAAGCATGCAGTTCATACTCAATAATTTTTTTACCTTTCAAGATACCCTATACCATCAGATACTTGGGACCGCGATGGGCTCGAAGGTGGCACCTACTTATGCAAATTATGCTTTTAAGACAAAGTTCAACAAAAAGTTAATTTATTTCAGTTCTTCAATACAAAAAGTGAAACTCATATATTATATGTACATATAGAGTCACTACAAACAGAGTGATCTATTTCAAAAGTTTATTTCTGTTAATGCTGATGATTATGGCTTACAGCCAATGAAAATCCAAAAGTCATTATCTCAATAAATTAGAATACTTTATAACACCAGCTTGAAAAAAATGAAATGTTGGCCTACTGAAATGTATGTTCTATAAATGCAATCAATACTTGGTCGGGGCTCCTTTTGCATCAATTACTGCATCAATGTGGCGTGGCCTGGAGGCAATCAGCCTGTGGCACGGCTGAGGGGTTATGGAATCCCAGGTTGCTTTGATAGCAGGCTTCAGCTCATCTGCATTGTTGAGTCTGGTGTCTCTCATCTTCCTATTGACAATACCCCATACATTCTCTATGGGGTTAAGGTCAGGCGAATTTGCTGGCCAATCAAGCACAGTGATACTGTTGTTTTTAAACAACGAATTGGTACTTTTGGTAGTGTGGACAGGTGCCAATTCCTGCAGGAGAATGAAACTAACATCTCCAAAAAGCTTGTCGGCAGAGGAAAGCATGAAGTGCTCTAAAATTTCCTGGTAGACAGCTGTGCTGACTTTGGTCTTGATAAAACACAGTGGACCTACACCAGCAGATGACATGGCTCCCCAAACCATCATTGATTGTGGAAACTTCACACTAGACCTCAAGCAGGTTGGAGTGTGTGTCTCTCCACTCTTCCTCCAAACTCTGGGACCTTGATTTCCAAATTAAATGCAAAATTTACTTTCTGATACGCTGCTGCTATGGACGTAACTGCAACCTCTACTAGATGGCAATAGAGTGGAAGGATAGTATCAAGTCTGGAAGAGCAGACCTGCAGTGCTGCAGCGAAGCTACCACTAGGTGGCAGAAGAATAGTCAAACAAGCCGAGTCAAAACCTAGACCGTCAGGCAGTAAAAAGGGATAAAACAAGCACAGAGTCAGTGAAGAGCCAAAGGGTCAATACCAGACAAAAGGCAGAAGTACCAGGGACCCGAGGCAAAGTCAAGTCAGAGTCAAAGCCGAGTCAAACACCGGGAAATCCAAAAGCAATCAGGAAATACTAAGACAGGATGGGCAGAGAGGGAGGAACAGACACGGGCAAGGTCAGAAAGCGCAGCAGGACCAATCAGGGTACTACCAGTCAGATACTCACACAAAAGGCAAAAAATATAACTGACATGGCTTGCAGGAGGCAGCAGGAAGAAATATCAGATCTGAACCCAAAACGAGGCCAGGCAAAGTTAACCCTTGACATGATCAGCCCGGACTGGATCATGACAGCACCCCACCCTCCTCTCAAGGGCGGCCACCGGACCCCCAGGTTTTCCAGGATAACGTGCATGAAATGCCCGAACCAGACGATCAGCATGGACGGAAGATCGCTACTCAGGACCATAACCCATCCAATGGACCAAGTACTGAAAACAACTGCGAACCCTCCAAGAATCGACAATCTGTTCAACTTCATCCAGCGAGACAGGAGGCGGAGGGGGTGGAGACCCAGGAGAGGAATGTACACATGGCTTAAGAGACTTATGGAATATATTAGGGATCTGAAACGACGGCGGTAAGCGTAAACATAGAATCATAGAATCATAGAATCGTAGAGTTGGAAGGGACCTCCTGGGCCATCTGGTCCAACCCCCTGCTCAAAGCAGGATTCGCTAAATCATCCCAGTCAGATGTCTGTCCAGCCTCTGTTTGAAGACTTCCATTGAAGGAGAACTCACCACTTCTCGTGGCAGCCTGTTCCACTCATTGATCACTCTAACTGTCAAAAAGTTTTTTCTAATATCTAATCTGTGTCTCCTCCCATTCAGTTTCATCCCATTGCTTCTAGTCTTTCCTTGTGCAAATGAGAATAAAGTTGATCCTTCTACAATGTGACAGCCCTTTAGATATTTGTAGACAGCAATTAAGTCTCCTCTCAGTCTTCTCTTTTGCAAACTAAACATTCCCAAATCCTGCAACCTTTCCTCATAAGACAGGGTTTGCAGATCGGTCACCATTCTGGTCGCTCTTTTCTGAACTTGCTCCAGTTTGTTGATGTCTTTTTTAAAATGTGGTGCCCAAAACTGGACACAATATTCCAGATGAGGTCTGACCAAAGAGGAGTAGAGGGAAATAATGACTTCACGTGATCTAGACTGTATGCTTCTGTTAATACATCCTAGAACTGCATTTGCCTTTTTTGCTGCTGCATCACACTGTTGACTCATATTCAGTCTGTGATCTATTAGTATACCCAAGTCTTTTTCACATGTGCTGTCACTTAGCCCTATTCCTCCCATTCTATATATGCTTTTTTCATTTTTATTGCCCAGATGTAGTACTTTGCATTTCTCCCTGTTAAAAACCATTCTGTTAGTTACTGCCCACTTCTCCAGTTTATTTAAATCTTTTTGAATCCTCTCTCTCTCTTCTCTAGTATTAGCTATCCCTCCTAGCTTTGTGTCATCAGCAAATTTAATCAGTTTACCCTCAATTCCTTCATCTAAATCGTTGATAAAGATGTTGAACAATACAGGGCCCAGGACAGAGCCCTGTGGTACCCCACTTGAGACATTCTTCCAACTGGATGTGCAGCCATTTACGACCACTCTTTGGGTCCGATCACTAAGCCAGCTATGAATCCACCTAACAGTTGCCTTGTCCATTCCATACTTAGTCATTTTTTCAATAAGGATTGTATGAGAGACTTTGTCAAATGCTTTGCTGAAGTCAAGATATACTATATCTACAGCATTTCCTTGATCCACCCAATCAGTGATACCGTCATAGAAGGAAATTAAGTTAGTCTGACATGACTTATTAGTTACAAACCCATGCTGACTCTGTTTGATCACTTCATTCTTATCCAGGTATTGACTTACATGTTGTTTAATAATTTGTTCAAAGATCTTTCCTGGTATAGAAGTCAGACTCACCGGCCTATAGTTGCCTGGGTCCACCTTCTTCCCCTTTTTGAAGATAGGAACAACATTTGCTCTTCTCCAGTCTTCTGGCACTTCTCCTGTTCTCCAAGAATTTTCAAAGATTATGGAGAGTGGTTCAGAAATTTCTTCTGCTATCTCCTTCAGTACTCTGGGGTGTAATTCATCTGGACCTGGAGACTTGAATTCATTTAGGTTAGCTAAGTGTTTCCTCACTATCTTTCTGTTTATAGATATCCTGGATTCTTCTATTCCCTTAATAGGACAGTGAATAACAGTTGGTGTTACATTTCCTTTCTGAGAGAAAACAGATGCAAAATAGGAGTTTAAAAGTTCAGCCTTCTCAACATCCTGTCTTACCATTTCATCATTTTCATCCTGTAAAAATCCTATAGCATCTTTGACTTTTCTTTTACTTTTGACATATCCCCAAAATCCTTTATTATTGCTTTTGACATCTCTTGCAAGCCTCAATTCATTTTCAGCTTTAGCTAATCTGATTTGTGCCCTGCAGATTCTGCAGACAGCATTATATTCTTCTTTAGATATGCCTCCCTCTTTCCATTTTATAAACATTTTTTTCTTCCTTTTTAGCATGTGCTTAAGTTCTGTGTTCACCCATCCTGGTTTCCTTAAATGCTTCCTATTCTTCCCTCTTTTCGGAATTGTTAACAACTGTGCTTTGAGAATTTCATTTTTCAAGATTTCCCATCCTTCCTGGACATTTTTGTCTTTAAGGATATCCAGCCATTGGATTCCTCCAATTATCTTTCTGAATCCCTTAAAATCTGCCTTTCTGAAATCTAACCTTGACGTCTGAGTCTTCACAGGTCTTCCGCCTCTAGTTATCCAAAATTCTAAAATAGCATGGTCGCTACCTCCTAGGGTTCCAGCCACTTTTACCTCCTCAACCATTTCCTCCCTGTTTATAAGGATTAGATCCAAGGTAGCAGTTCCCCTTGTTTTCTCCCCTACCTTTTGGAAGATAAAGTTGTCAGCAAGAGAGGATAAGAATTTCCTTGACCTGTTAGTTTTGCCTGAGAGAGATTCCCAACAAATGTCTGGATAGTTGAAATCTCCCATGACAACTATGTCATATTTTTTGGAGAACTTGGCCATTTGATGCATAAAGAGTTCATCCATATCTTCAGCTTGCACAGGCGGCCTGTAGTAAATGCCTACAATGGTGTCCTTTCCATTGTTCTGTCCTTGTATTCTTACCCAAACAGTTTCCACAGAACTCCCAGTCTCTGAAGCTTCAATCTCTGTGCATATATACTTGTTTCTAACATACAATGCGACACCCCCTCCTCGTTTATCAAGTCTGTTTCTTGCAAATAAGTTTTATCCTTCTAGTCTTGTATTCCAATCATGTGTATCGTCCCACCAAGTTTCAGTGATTCCAATGACATCATATTTCTTTTCCTGTGTTAGTAGTTCCAATTCTCCTTGTTTGTTGCCCATGCTTTGTGCATTAGTATAGAAACATTTTAGTTTGTGATTGGTTTCTCTTTCTCCAATATTTTTATTAATTAGATTCTTTTGTCTTTGTTCTTCCTTTCCACTTCTAATAGCAGAGTTCTCAATAGCATTTGTCAGGTGTATGGCTTTTTCTGGTCTTTTGCTTCCCTTCCCATGTTGTTCTAGTTTAAAGCTCTCCTTACAAGTGTAGCAAGGCGACTTCCAAATACATGCTTTCCAGTCTTCGTAAGGTGCACCCCATCTCTAGCAAGTAGTCCATCGTATAAGTAGTTCACTCCGTGATCCAGAAATCCAAATCGTTGCTGACGGCACCATCGACGTAGCCAGTTGTTCACCTGCAGAATCTTATTCCACCTCCTTGTTCCATGGCCATCCACTGGGAGGATGGAAGAGAAGACCACCTGCGCTCCCAGTTCTTTCACTTTCTTGCCTAAGTCTTCAAAGTCTCTGCAGATGGTTTCCAGGTCGTTTCTTGCGGTGTCATTTGTCCCCACATGTAGTAGCAGGAATGGGTAGTCATCTGTAGGTCTGAAGAGTCCTGATATCCTGTCAGACACATCTTTAATTTTTGCACCTGGAAGACAGCACATTTCTCTTGAAGTTATATCCGGTCTGCAGATAGCGGCCTCTGTTCCTCTCAACAGGGAATCCCCCATGACCACCACTCTCCGTTTCTTCTTCACAACATTTTTCTTTCTCCATCCAGGAGGACTCTGAAGGCGTACAAGGTTGCTGTTTGTTGGCAAAGTCTTATCCTGATGTATTTCTTCATCATTTTCCTGCGTGAGAGCCTGGTACTGGTTCCTGAGCAGTTTGGGTGCTGACTGCCTCCTGATCCTCCTGCTTCTCTGGGTCACATGTCTCCATTCCTCTGTTTCTTCAGGTGCACTTCGAATTTCTTCTCTTTCTGTAACATGAAGAGATAATTCTGCTCTGTCCAAGAACTCTTCACCTTCCTTAATGATCTTCAACGTAGCCAACCTCTCTTCGAGATTTTGCAACTTTTCCTCCAACAGGGACACAAGCTTGCATTTGTGGCATGTGAAGTTTGGCTTTTCCACTGGTAAGTCTGTGAACATGTAGCAAGAAATGCAGCTCACCAAATGGCTCCTGGCCTCTTCCATCTTGAGATTTCTTAAAAACGATGAAAGATGAGCCAAAATTCGCGCGCCGATAGGAGACTCTTCACTTATCCCAGAAGGCACTGGGAATATGCAAATGATCTCCTCAAGACTCTTCCCCTGGTTTTCCGATTTCCTCTTTTCAGCTGCAACGGCCAAAACCCAGTGATCGTTGAGCTCGCGGAGACTCTTCACTTATCCCAGAAGGCACTGGGAATATGCAAATGATCTCCTCAAGACTCTTCCCCTGGCCTTCCCCAGAAGGCTACTGGGTTGACAACCTCAATGATCTCGTAAGGACCAATAAACTTAGGACCCAGCTTAACAGAAGGAACCTTCAGATGTACGTTCCTGGTAGACAACCACACCTTGTCTCCCACCAGCAACTTATGTCCCACAGATCGTTGCTTATCAGTAAAATGTTTTTGTTTGCCCTGAGCCACCCCAATGTTCTTCTGAACCTCCCTCCACATCTCCTCCAACCGTTGAACCGCTGAATCAGCCCCTGGACACCCCGAATCCAGCCTGGAAAATTCACCAAAATGGGGGTGAAAACCGTAATTACAGAAAACCGGAGAAGTACCAGTGGACTGATTAACCCGATTATTGAATGCAAATTCATCCACCGGCAGTGAGGAGCACCAATCATCTTGCCGAGATGTGGCAAGACAACACAAAATTTGTTCAAGTCAAGTCAGAGTCAAAGCAGAGTCAAACACCAGGAAATCCAAAAGCAATCAGGAAACACTAAGACGGGAGAGGGGGGAACAGACACGGGCAAGGTCAGAAAGCACAGCAGGACAAATCAGGGTACTACCATAGACAGAAAATATAACTGACATGACCTGCAGGATGCAGCAGGAAGAAATAGCAGACCTGAACCCAAAACGAGGCCAGGCAAAGTTAACCCTTAACATAATCAGCCCGGGAAAAGAGCAGACAGGACTCAAAACCCGGACTGGATCATGACACTTTCCACCTGGAGTGTGTCAATGACCGCCTTCTGGACATCTGTCAAGTTATCAGTGGAGCCTACTGAAACAGGCTAAGGGACCTTTTTAAACACTTAGGAAGCCTTTGCAGGTGTTTTTTGTTAATTATTCTAACTTACTGAGAAAATGACTTCTGGGTTTTCAATGGCTGTAAGAAATAATCATCAACATTAACAAAAATAAACACTTGAAGTAGATCACTCTGTTTGCAATGACTCTATAATATATGAGTTTCAATTTTTGTATTGAAGAACTGAAATAAATTAACTTTTTGATGATATTCTAATTTTGTAAGATGCACCTGTATCTATTGTTCTTTGCTAGTTACATGTCTCACATCGGTAATGTCCCCTTTTATTACAAATAAGATCTCATGCAGATCAGTATCTGGCCCATAGATCTTAACAGCTCATTTACATATAATAAACGTGGGTTTTTCTGGAGTAAGACATCCAATCGCAGATATTAAAGGGAATCTGTCACCTCATTTTTCGCATATAAGCTGCCGGCACCACCATCAGGGGCTTATCTACAGCATTCTGTAATGCTGCAGATAAGCCCCCGATGTAACCTGAAAGATAAGAAAAACGACTTCTATAATACTCACCGGGGTGGACGGACCGGTGAGGTCCGATGGGTGTGGCGGTCCGGGTCCGACGCCTCCCATCTTCTCCCAGGCAGAGAATTATGCCTGCGCAGAAGCCGCGACAGAAGGAAGAGGACATCATCGTTAGAAGATAGGAGGCGCCGGACCCGGACAGCGACACCCACCGGACCAGACCCGGGTGACTATAATCTAACTCGTTTTTCTTATCTTTCAGGTTACATTGGGGGCTTATCCACAGCATTACAGAATGCTGTAGATAAGCCCCTGATGACGGTGCTGGCAGCTTATATGTGAAAAAATAGGTGACAGATTCCCTTTAAGGTATCATTTTATGCAGCTTCCTATGACCTGCATGCCCATATAGAAAGCTTAGAAAGGTTGATCCTACTGACAAGAATCTCTTTTAAGGGGGTGTCCACTTTCAGGAAAGTGGGCTCTAAACTGAGTAAAATACATAGAACAAACTCAGCAGGCACTCACCCTGTATGGGTCCAGAGCTATCTCCACATAACTGCTCTGGTCTTGGTGTTTTGAATACAGGACCGGTCTAGCCATTCAGTCCCAGTGTAGCTAGTAACAGAGCTCACTACTCGAACATGGAGGTTGACGACACAAGATGCGGAGCTAAAGTGACAGGCTGGCTAGAGCGGTCAGAATCGCATGGCGTCAATCTCATTGAACAGGCACTGACCTCAGTGACACGTGCTGTTGACCTGAAATCACCGCTGTAGTCAAATCGCTTTGTCCAAAGCAGCTGCAGGGACCAGGTGCTGAATCTAGGAAAGTACAGTAACTACTGTGTTTCTTATTCTATGTATTTTACAGAATTTCAGGAAAGTGGTCCCCAAAAAGGACAACTCCTTTAACCCCTTACTGCCAACTGACGGAATAATACGTCAGCTGGCAGTATCCCCTGCTTTGGGGTGGGCTCCGGCGGTGAGCCCACCTCAAAGCCGCGACATAACAGCTGACATGTGCCCGCAATAGGCGTAAGCCGAATCGCAATCCGCCCGCGCCTATTAAGTAGTTAAATGCCGCTGTCAAACTCTGACAGCGGGCATTTAAATGCACTTCTGAACGCCGGTCCAGAAATACACGCAGCAACGACCGCCGTCACGTGATCGGGGGTCATCGCTGCGTTGCCATCACAACCAGATGTATCCTCGAGACCTCTATGGTTGTTGATAGTTGATTGCTATGAGCGCCGATCACAGGGTCGGCGCTCATAGCAAGCCTGTAATTCTGCTGCATAGAGGTGATCTGAGCATCACCTCTATGTAGCAGAGGCGATCGCGCTATGGCAGCTTCTAGCCTCCTATGTAGGCTATTGAAGCATGCCAAAAGTAAAAAAAAAAAAAAAAGTGTTTAAAAATATAAAAAATAAACATAAAAGTTCAAATCACCCCCTTTCGCTCCAATCAAAATAAAACAATTAAAAAAAAAAAAAAATCAAACCTACACATATTTGGTATCGCCGCGTTCAGAATTGCCCGATTTATCAATAAAAAAAATTAACCTGGTCGCTAAGCGGAGTAGCAATAAAAAGAAAAAATCAAAAACACCAGAATTACGTTTTTTTTGTTGCCGCGACATTGCATTAAAATGCAATAACAGGCAATCAAAAGAACTTATCTGCACAAAAGTGGTATCATTAAAAACGTCAGCTCAGCACGCAAAAAAATGGAGACGCTACGGGTCTCGGAAAATTGCACAATTTATTTATTTATTTTTTTAGCAAACTTTGGAATTTGTTTTCACCACTTAGATAAAAGAGAATTTAGACATGCTTGGTGTCTATAAACTCGTAAAGACCTAGAGAATCATAATGGCAGGTCAGTTTTAGCATTTAGTGAACCTTGCAAAAAAGCCAAAACAAAAAACAAGTGTGGGTTTGCCCTTTTTTTGCAATTTCACCGCAATTGGAATTTTTTCCCCCCGTTTTCGAGTACACCACATGGTAAAACCAATGGTCTCTTTCAAAAGTACAGCTCGTCCCGCAAAAAATAAGTCCTCACACAGCCATATTGACGGGAAAATAAAAAAGTTATGGCTCTGGAAAGAAGGGGAGCGAAAACGAAAAATCGAAAAAAAACTCCGGTCATGAAGTGGTTAAAATACCCATAGCCAAGAGATACACATCAGATGCACATCCAGTCCTGTAGTAATCATTGCCATTGGCTGACTATTATAATTTGTATGTAGGCCGTAAAGAGTAACAGTCCGTTTAATTTTTATTAACAAATTACTAGTACACATGAAAACAAGAAACTTTGTAATATATCTTATCAGAGAAATTGTCTTTATTCTCTGTCAGGGCTGATCATTCACTCACAATATTCTCAATTCACGGGTAAAATCTATATTCTGTCAAAACAGATTTTTACATTACTGAGATAGGAGATGATAGTTTCTACTCATAAATTTCTGTATAGAGGGGAGGGTGTAGAAGGGATGAGTCCCTCCCGGGAAAAATGGAAAAGGGAGGAGCCCCTCCCAGGGAGGCTGGAAAAGGGAGGCGCCCCTCCCGGGGAGGCTGGAAAAGGGAGGTGCCCCTCCCGTGGAGGCTGGAAAAGGGAGGCGCCCCTCCCGGGGAGGCTGGAAAAGGGAGAAGCCCCTCCCTGAGAGGGTGGTGAAGGGAGAAGCCCCTCCCTGAGAGGGTGGTGAAGGAATGAGTCCCTCCCGGGAAAAATGGAAAAGGGTGGCGCCCCTCCCAGGGAGGCTGGAAAAGGGATGCGCCCCTCCCGGGGAGGCTGGAAAAGGGAGGCGCCCCTCCCGGGGAGGCTGGAAAAGGGAGGCGCCCCTCCCGGGGAGGCTGGAAAAGGGAGGAGCCCCTCCCGGGGAGGCTGGAAAAGGGATGAGTCCCTCCCTGGAAAAATGGAAAAGGGAGGCGCCCCTCCCGGGGAGGCTGGAAAAGGGAGGCGCCCCTCCCGGGGAGGCTGGAAAAGGGAGGCGCCCCTCCCGGGGAGGCTGGAAAAGGGAGGCGCCCCTCCCGGGGAGGCTGGAAAAGGGAGGCGCCCCTCCCGGGGAGGCTGGAAAAGGGAGGCGCCCCTCCCGGGGAGGCTGGAAAAGGGAGGAGCCCCTCCCGGAGAGGCTGGAAAAGGGAGGAGCCCAACTTTATTCCCCCTTCCATCTACATAGAATCTCATCAGTTACAATTGACATCCATCTCAGTAAAGGGAAAATCTGTATTAATTGAAAACATATTTTTCTTGTGAATTGAGAATTTTGAGAATGAATGATCAGTCAAGGTGAAGAAAGAAGATTTATCTGATATGATATATTGCCACATTGCTTATTTTCAGAAGTATTCGTAATTTATTAAATAAAAATTGAAACAATTATTTCACTCCTGAGTGAGAGCATTTCTTTCTGACTTTACTGGTAGAAAGGACTGAGTACGGAGACCTACTCCTACCTCCTTGTCATGTTCATATGTCCTTTTAAAAGAAAAAAAAAAGTCAAAGTATAACAATGATTAAATACTACGTGTACTAACACTTTGCAACCAATTACTAAATTATCATGAGCCAGAGTTGGTTCACAAGCCAACATTTAAGCCTCATGTCAAAAGCAAGCCATATGTATTATATAGTGTACGGCTGTTAACCAAACCCTAAACGAAATCTCCTAAACTAAAAATTAACTAAACACTTAAGGAAATCCATCAAATGAAGCAAGCACGGTCTCTGAGAGCGATAGCACTTTAATCAATCAGCTATCACACTCTTCTGGCTGACGTTTGAAACAACACATACACTTGATTTTAGTAGTTTGATTTCTAGACTGAGATTCATCACAATCAAATACATAATGCAGGACAGATAAGTTATAAAATGTATTATACACAGTCTTTATTACAGGGAAAGTGGCCTAGCACAGAAAATTATGCAAATTGCCTTATTCATAACTTAACCGTTTATAAATATTCAGCCAATTTCAATATTATCCTGTTAAACATTCTGGACAAACAGTGCGTAATGGACTATGAAGATGAGGAGCAACTTGCAATAAGACCATTCCTATATCCAAGTATATAGCGAGGAGTGCAGCAAATAACTCCTGTATAACGGCCTAGTGTCTAATACACCTCTTTTTCGCTAATGATCTCTATCACAAACATATTCAAATGCATATTAAAGGGGTAGTCCACGACTCTGATAACCCCTCTCAATCACTATGCCTCCAAGTAGAATAATAACACCTATACTCACTTCCATTTCGAGCGCCGTAACAGTGATGTTCGCACCTGCTATCCTGAGGCTTGTTTGACACTGTTATGTCATGTGAGCCCTGTGGCCCATCAAAGACCATTTCACTCTTCCCTCCTTCAGACAAATCAGACATCCAGAGGAAGTCAGAGCTGCAACTGCTTTCTTACTACCTCCAGATGCCCTGATCTCAATCCTATTGAAAATTTATGGGCAAAGCTGGAAAGGAAGGTGCGAGCAAGGCGACCTACAAACCTGGATCAGTTACACCAGTTTTATCAGGAGGAATGGGCCCAAAGTCCAGCCAACTATTGTGAGAAGCTTGTGGAAGGAAATCCCAAATGTTTGACCCAAGTCATTCAGTTTAAAGGAAATGGTACCAAATACTAATGAGATGTATGTAAACTTTTGACTTTGCAGTAAGTAATAAAAATGCCTTAAAACATTCTCTATCATTATTCTGACATTTGGCAAATATGGTTTCATCTGCATACTGGAGTACATTACCTTCTTTACTCACAATACTATGTCGAGGGGGCACTTAAGGTGAGGATATGCCTCCATCCCAGATTACTGTGCCTTTTGTGCTTTGTCCTTTTCTTGATAAAATAAATATAGACATATATGGCCTCTTTCTTGGTGAATTTGACATTACTGCAGTAGCCAATGTGCTCATTTGGTTCATTTTACTTCCAGAGATATTGGGATTTTTAATTTAACCCCTTCCTGACATCTGACGTACTATCCCGTCCATGAGACCCGGGCCCCTATGCCCATGGACGGGATAGTACGTCATAGCGATCAGCAGCGCTCACGGGGGGAGCGCCGTTGATCGCGGCCGGGTGTCAGCTAATTATCACAGCTGACACCCGGCAC
Source organism: Dendrobates tinctorius (assembly GCF_039654945.1). NCBI lineage: Eukaryota > Metazoa > Chordata > Amphibia > Anura > Dendrobatidae > Dendrobates > Dendrobates tinctorius. The sequence goes on from NW_027361758.1 coordinate 695,773, forward strand.
TATGTGTCAGGAGCGGTCACGGACCGTCCCCGGCACGTTAACCCCGGGCACACTGCGATCAAACACGATCGCAGTGTACCGGGGGTTTAGGGAAGCATCGGCAGGGAGGGGGCTCCCTCCGTGCTTCCGTGAGACCCCCGCAGCAGCGCGATGTGCAGCGCTGCTGCAGGGGCCTCCTTCCCTGCAGGTCCCCGGATCCAATATGGCGGCGGAGATCTTCGGGGGCCTGCAGGGAGCCGATTTCCTCACTGCCTGCAGAGCGCAGGCATGAGGAAGCCTACTGCAGTGCCTGTGTGAGATCGCTGATCTGTCACAGCGATCTGTGATGTGTCAGATCAGCGATCTGACACATGACAGTTATGTCCCCCCTGGGACAATGCAATAAAGTTTAACAAAAAGTGTAAAAATAATTTATAAAAAAAAAAAAAAATAAATCGCTAAATTAAAAAATAATTAATTATTTTTTATATAAAATTGTTTTCATTGCATAAAAAAAGCGATCGACCACACGGCGCAATCAGTGCAGGAGTATGTGGAACCAGACACTGCAGTCTTCTGACCCCTCTGTCTTGGTAAAGCCGCAACAGTTGTGAAATCGTTCAACTCACTCATTATGACTTTTGCTTGGAAACATCCTCATTCAGGTGCAAAGATTGAAACATAGCTAATTTTTGGCAACAATTATCTCAAACGAGGAATTTATGCCAATTCTTAAAGTAATGGACGTGATGGCAATGAATATTGGACAGCTAGGGGAAATTGTACATGCACATTCGGGATGAGGTTCGTTTGAATCACTCGGAGCGGCGTTCTTATTACTACATTCAAGATGACAGATCTCATATCAGAAAAAGAAAGCAACTTTGCAGGAGTTTTATGAGCAAGAGGAAGGATAACTCTATGGTCCAGGAATAGCTGATTGATCGCAATTAAACGTGTCTCTGTGAAATTAGCACGAAAAACCTTAAAAGAGTTTTTCTCAAATCAGTGGTCACGATATCTCCAGAACCAATTGGTTAATTGAGTGAGGCTTGTGCAAACATTTTCAATATATAAGTGCCTACCTCCTGCACCAGAACTACCGTATATACTCGAGTATAAGCCGACCCCCCTAATTTTGCCACAAAAAACTGGGAAAACTTATTGACTCGTGTATAAGCCGAGGGTGCACAGTGAGTGGCCTCAGTTATCTACACAGTATGTGGCCCCAGTTGTGATGCACAGTGAGTGGCCTCAGTTATCTACACAGTATGTGGCCCCAGTTGTGATGCACAGTGAGTGGCCTCAGTTATCTACACAGTATGTGGCCCCAGTTATGATGCGCAGTGAGTGGCCCCAGTTATGATTCACAGTGAGTGGCCCCAGTTATCATGCACAGTAGGGTGACCGGATCTCATATGGGGGGGAAAAAATGTCAGAATCTTGTTCGTCTGGACCCCACAAAACGATTCCCCTTTCCAGATATTGAGATAGCCAAAATTTGAGCTCGATCAACCGACGTTAACCCGTGCCGCTCGTCGCTCAAAGTTTGAAAAAATCCAAATTGAGGTATTTTAAGATTTAGGTATTTTGCATAGTCTGTTAGACTATAAAGAATGTGACAACAACATTGCAGAAATAGCCCTGACCAAATTTTCGAACCATTTGTGGTATTTGAATGCAGAGTTGGTGGGATTATCGTTTTTTGATCCCACCATTACAGACAATGAAAAGTTGTTAATGGCTAATAAATTGCTCAGTAGCACAGATGAACCATCAGACGGACAAAATTCCGACATCGATTTTTTGCGGTCACCCTAATGCACAGTGAGTGGCCCCAGTTATCATGCACAGTGAGTGGCCCCAGTTATCATGCACAGTGAGTGGCCCCAGTTATCATGCACAGTGAGTGGCCCCAGTTATCATGCACAGTGAGTGGCCCCAGTTATCATGCACAGTGAGTGGCCCCAGTTATCATGCACAGTGAGTGGCCCCAGTTATCTGCACAGTGAGTGGCCCCAGTTATGCTGCACAGTGAGTGGCCCCAGTTATGCTGCACAGAGAGTGGCCCCAGTTTTGCTCCACAGAGAGTGGCCCCAGTTATGCTGCACAGAGAGTGGCCCCAGTTTTGCTCCACAGAGAGTGGCCCCAGTTTTGCTGCACAGAGTGTGGCCCCAGTTTTGCTGCACAGTGAGTGGCCCCTGTTATGCTGCACAGTGAGTGGCCCCAGTTTTGCTGCACAGTGAGTGGCCCCAGTTATGCTGCACAGTGAGTGGCCCCAGTTTTGCTGCACAGAGAGTGGCCCCAGTTTTGCTGCACAGAGAGTGGCCCCTGTTATGCTGCAGTGAGTGGCCCCTGTTATGCTGCACAGTGAGTGGCCCCTGTTATGCTGCACAGTGAGTGGCCCCAGTTTTGCTGCACAGTGAGTGGCCCCTGTTATGCTGCACAGTGAGTGGCCCCTGTTATGCTGCACAGTGAGTGGCCCCATCATGTTGCTGCTGCCCCTGACTCCCTTACAAAAAAAACCAAAAAAACTGTATACTCACCTCCGTCGCTGCCCCCTGCTCATCAGCGTTACGCTCTGCAGTGACTGTGCAGGCAGAGAGCGATAGCGCTCTCTGACCTGAATGTCACTGCAGAGGACGCAAGACAGCAGAGCGCAGGGACAGGTGAATATGCCTCCCAACCCCCCGTTCATACTCACCGGGTCCTGGCGCTTGTCTCTGCAGCTCCCCTGCTTGTTGCCTTGTTCCATGTTGTCGGCCTGCTCTCTTCCTGGTTCAGCGGTCACGTGGTACCCGCTCATTAAATATGCGTATATTTAATGAGCGGGTGCCATTTGTCAGCTGAAGCAGGAAGAGAGCAGCGCCGACAAACATGGAACAAGCAGGGGAGCTGCAGAGAAGGGTGGGTATGATATGACACCCCCGCTCCCCCTTCCCCGGCCGACCCCCGGTATATGACTCGTGTATAAGCCGAGAGGGGGACTTTCAGCCCAAAAAAATGGGCTGAAAATCTCGGCTTATACACGAGTATATACGGTAAGTCAAAATCTTTATTTTTAGCATTTTGTCGGGCCTCTAGTTGAGCCAAAAAAATTGATAATTTTCAGCATGACATCAATTTTCCATTTTTCACTTTTTTAAAAAAATTCTGCTACCGGCGATAGTGACAATCACAGTAATTAAACATCTCTATGTTTGTTGTGTCAGACAAGTACAACAGCCAGGATCATGGCCACCGTTTTGTATTTCTTGCCCATTTTACTGTATTTTACGGTGCTTATTTATAAGCTTTTCATGATATAAAGATTTGTAAGCATACTTCAAACATGTATAAACATATTGTAAAAAACCCTATCACAAAAATAGCATAAAATTAGAGTGTCTAGACTAGAAGAACCCCTTAAATAAGAAAATATATAAAATATTTACAAAAATGTGCCAGGTGTACTCACTTTTGTGATATACTGCATATATGAATATGGGAAACAATGATATTTGGATCCACACAAGTGTTTGTTTTTTTTAAACTGGACATTTTGCAAATTTTCATAATGATTGATACCTACATGTCTCCCATGTTTCCTGGAGGTTTATATTTCAGGACACCTAAAATGCTCAACATCCTTTTAGCTGTTTGATCAGGCATTTCTTCACGAATGTCAAGGGAATGCTGCAAAGGCAATTAATAAAATAAATAACATATTCAAGAATTAGATGCCATATAATAAAAGCATTATGTAGCTCTTAAAGGATCCTGTTAGCAGGATTGTGCTGAGTAACCTAGGCACTGTCAGGTTTGTGCCGTTATACTGATTAAAATGCTACATCGGTTGATGAAATCAGTCTTGTGGTTGTTGTTTAATCTTTATTTCCAGTTTTGAGTTAAAGATATGCTCGTGCTCCGGGGTGGGGCTGTGGGGGGGGGGTCGTCATGTGGTGCTCTGATTTGGTATTCATCCGACAGGTCACTGATCTCTCACTGACCTGGCCCTTATTTTACATAATATTATATACTATATACATACATATATATACACCTTGTTATTAATATATGTATATAATATACACACACACACATACACATATATATATATATATATATATATATATATATATATATATATATATATATATATTGTGATAAAACACTCCGGGATCGCCTTTGCTGGGGTCAAAGGTCACGTGCGTTCAGCATGAAACTCAGGCGCAGAGCTGGGATTCGGGTATAACTGACACTGGGTCAGGTTTATTAATGGTGAAAGCAATGCATAAAGAAATAAAACATAAAACAAATCCTTGCCTGTCCGGCACTAACTAAACAAAGTACAACCTAACTACCAACTGGCGGGCTTCTCCCGTCCAGCCAAACCACAGTTGCAGTGGGCACTGCTTCCACTCACGTGTGTCTCTCACACAGACAGGCTCTCTGTGTTCCCAGGCTGAGACACTCACACAACCACCTGGCATCCTTTTATATCCACCTCCCATTATTCATTAGCAAGCAGGTGCGATACTGACCAGACTAGGCCACATAGGAAAGGAATCTGGGCGAGATATACCTGCCCTCATCCACTATTCCCACATGATTCTCACATATCCCCCCCCTCTGCTGAGACCACTCCAGTCGAGCAATGACACCCGCCAAACAGTGCACTCGGGACAGGGCATCTGCATTTCCCATCTGAACGCCTGGGCGGTGCTCCACCGTAAAAGTGTAGGCCTGCAGGGCAAGGAACCACCGGGTCACCCGGCTATTCCGTTCCTTGTTCAAGTGCATCCACTTGAGAGGGGCATGGTCAGTGATCAGCCTGAACTTTCGGCCCACCAGGTAATATTTGAGGGCCTCTAGAGCCCACTTAATGGCTAGGCACTCTTTTTCTACGACTGCATACCTTTGCTCGTGTTTATTCAGCTTCCTGCTGAGATAGAGGACTGGGTGTTCCACTCCGTCCCTCACTTGTGAGAGTACGGCCCCGATACCGGTATCAGAGGCATCCGTTTGTACCACAAACTCGCTGCGGAAGTCCGGAGTCACCAGTACGGGCTGAGAGCAAAGTGCCCATTTTAGGCTATGGAAGGCTTCTGCAGCCGCTAAACTCCATTTAATCATGACGGAGTCTTTCCCTTTTGTAAGATCCGTCAGGGGGGTAGCGATGGCTGCAAAATTGGGTATGAACCGGCGATAATAGCCGGCGATCCCCAGGAAGGCTTGCACCTGCTTCTTGTTGACAGGTTGTGGCCAGTCCTGAACCGCCTGAATCTTATCAACCTGGGGTTTAACAACACCCCTCCCAATTACATACCCCAAATACCGGGCTTCTTCTAGCCCGATGTGACATTTCTTGGGGTTTGCGGTTAGACCTGCCTCCCACAGGTCGTCAATCACAGCTTGTACTTTCTGGAGATGAGTCTCCCAGTCCAAGCTGTAAATGACAATGTCATCCAAATAGGCCGAAGCGTACCGCCTATGTGGCCTCAAGACTCGATCCATCAGTCTCTAGAAGGTCGCCGGTGCCCCGTGCAGTCCAAACGGCATATACACATACTGAAATAAACCTTCCGGCGTAGCAAATGCCGTCTTTTCTCTGGCAGCCTCAGCCAGAGGGATCTGCCAATACCCCTTTGTTAGATCTAGGGTCGTAATATACCGGGCTTTTCCTAACCGATCTATTAACTCGTCGACCCGGGGCATAGGATAGGCATCAAATTTTGAGACCGCATTCAGTTTCCTGAAGTCATTGCAGAACCGGATGGTGCCGTCCGGTTTAGGAATTCGCACAATCGGGCTGGACCAAGCACTGTGCGATTCCTCAACGACACCTAACTCTAACATTGCCTTCACTTCTCGGGAAACGGCTTCACGGCGCGCTTCCGGGATTCGGTAGGGCTTTACGTGAACTGTGACACCAGGTTCCGTTACAATGTCATGTTTCATTAGCGTAGTCTGCCCGGGTTTTTCTGAGAAAAACTTTTGGTTGTAAAGTAGAAACTGCCTGACCTCAGTCTTTTGCCGCTCCGAGAGAGTCTCCGCAACCCGTACCTCCGGTACGGTATGTGAGCAGATGGGACGGGCCAGCTCCGCTGACAAGGCAGACCGATCTTTCCAGGGTTTTATCAGATTTACATGATAAATCTGTTCAGGTTTCCGTTTACCTGCCTGGTATACTTTGTAGTTTACTTCACCAACTCTTTCCTTAATCTCAAAGGGGCCCTGCCACTTTGCCAGGAACTTACTGTCCACCGTGGGGACCAGGATCAACACCCTATCTCCGGGTGCAAACGTACGGATCTTGGCGCCCCTATCATAGATTCGTTTTTGGGCTCCTTGAGCCTGTATCATGTGTTCTTTGACGATAGGCATAACAGCCGCAATACGGTCCTGCATTTGTGTGACGTGATCTATCACTGTTTTAAACGGTGTGACCTGACCCTCCCAGGTTTCTTTTGCAACGTCTAACAGTCCGCGAGGACGTCGGGCGTACAATAACTCGAAAGGCGAGAATCCCGTGGAAGACTGGGGTACTTCTCTGATGGCAAAAAGCAAATACGGAAGTAAATAGTCCCAGTTCTTCCCATCCTTGTCTATCACCTTTCTCAGCATCTGCTTCAGAGTTTTATTGAACCGTTCGACCAACCCGTCTGTTTGAGGGTGATACACGGATGTGCGTAACGGTTCGATTTGTAACAATCGGCAGAGCTCCTTCATTACCCTGGACATAAAGGGGGTCCCCTGGTCGGTGAGTATCTGTTTTGGTATACCGACCCGACTAAACACATGCACCAGTTCCTTGGCAATCGTCTTGGTGGCCGTGTTACGCAAAGGGATGGCCTCCGGGTAACGAGTGGCATAATCCAAGACGACCAGGATATGTTGGTGTCCACGTGCAGACCCAACTAAATCCATCCCAATCCTCTCAAACGGGACTTCAATAATAGGTAGGGGTACCAAAGGGCTACAGAACCGGGGCTTAGGTGCAGAGGCTTGGCAGTCAGGACAAGACTCACAATATACACGAATATCGTGATGCATGCCTGGCCAAACAAAACAGTGTAATATCCTTTCGGTGGTTTTCTGGACTCCCAGGTGACCTCCCATCACATGTCCGTGGGCCAGGTCCATCACCTGCCGCCGGTAGGGTTTTGGCACGACTAATAGTTGCACCGTATCTTCCCCCTTTTTCTCTATCTGATAGAGTAAATTATTCTCCAGAACCATGTAAGGATATGCCAGCCTAGAGCCAGGTTCTACGGGTACCCCATTTATCACTTTTACATTTGTCCTAGCCTGAGAAAGGGTAGGATCCTTTATTTGCTCGCTTTGGAAGTCATCTTTCTGAACTTCTAAATCCGGCAAACGGGGAGGTGGACGGCTGTCGGCCTCCTCCTCTTCCCCGGTCTCCTCCGTATCACCCGCCATGACTGAAAACGGGAACTGCAGGTCATTTCCCGCACTCTTCCCCAGAGTCTTCCGGGGAGACCTCTTCCAGGGGTTCGGGACCCACACGCGCCCTGGGAGAAGAATCATGTACACTATTACCCTGGGGTATCAACTGATTCTCCCACAATTGCCAGAAGTGGGGAAAATCCCGGCCCAGGATAACATCATGCAATAACGCCGGGACGAGTCCCACTTTATGTTGCACAGACCCATAGGAAGTAGTAATGCATATGACCGTGGTGAGGTACGAACAGGTGTCTCCATGCACACATGTTACAGAAAATTTGTCTGATGGTCCAGTCGGGGCTGACACCAGACTGGCCCTTCACCAGAGTCACCACACTTCCCGAGTCTAACAATGCCACCACATTTTTGCCATCAACAGTTAAATCACACAAGTGTTTTTCTGCATCCTTTTGACCGGCATTCACATTCACTACCCGTGCAACCATAGACATGCGGTTTTTAGAGTCTGTGACGTCGCACTGCATGGGTTCAGTAGTGACCGGACAGTTCGCAGCAATATGTCCCATCTCTTGGCAGCGGAAACACCTAACGGGCCCCTTGCTTAGACCATAGTTCGTTACTCTCGGCCTCGCAGTGCGGACAGTCCCATTTTCCTCCCCCACTGTCTTAGGGATTTTTCCATCTCCCCTACTCCCTGGAACAGTCTTACCGGTTCCACGTGGAGATGATGAGGAACGAGGTGGGGTAACGTCGTCTCGGAGTCCTTTCGCCACGGAGTAACGTTCAACCAGATCCACCAGTTGATCTGCCGTCGTAGGATTTCCATGGCTTACCCACTTCCTCAGGGCTGGCGGTAGAGCTCTCAGGTACTTGTCCATGACGACTCTCTGGATTATCTCTGGTGCTGTCAGCACCTCGGGTTGTAGCCACTTCTTCGTCACGTGGATCAGGTCGAACATCTGTGACCGCGGTGGTTTATCCGGCTGATAAGTCCATTGATGCACTCTCTGTGCACGGACAGCAGTCGTCACTCCCAGCCGGGCCAAGATCTCGGCTTTCAGTTTGTCAAAGTCCTGCGCAGCTTCAGGCTCTAAGTCATAATAAGCCTTTTGGGCCTCACCGGAAAGAAACGGGGCAATCAGGCCGGCCCATCGTGCCTTCGGCCATTTTTCTCGCACCGCCGTCCGTTCAAACGTGGTCAGGTATGCCTCGACGTCATCTTCGGTCGTCATCTTCTGCCAGTACCGACTCACGTGAATCACTCTCGACTCGGCTTCCAGGTTAAGCTCAGGTAAGCTTGCCAAGCGCTGCGCCACCTGCTGGAGAAGCGAACGATCGGTAACTGTCATGTCCACCAACTCCTTCAGCTGGGCCATCATCACCCGATTAGCTTCTTGCTGGACGGAGGTGGACTGTACCAGCGCTTTCACCACGTCCTCCATGCTCATGCTTGCAACGTGATGCCCGCGTTCTCCACCACAATGTGATAAAACACTCCGGGATCGCCTTTGCTAGGGTCAAAGGTCACGTGCGTTCAGCATGAAACTCAGGCGCAGAACTGGGATTCGGGTATAACTGACACTGGGTCAGGTTTATTAATGGTGAAAGCAATGCATAAAGAAATAAAACATAAAACAAATCCTTGCCTGTCCGGCACTAACTAAACAAAGTACAACCTAACTACCAACTGGCGGGCTTCTCCCGTCCAGCCAAACCACAGTTGCAGTGGGCACTGCTTCCACTCACGTGTGTCTCTCACACAGACAGGCTCTCTGTGTTCCCAGGCTGAGACACTCACACAACCACCTGGCATCCCTTTATATCCACCTCCCATTATTCATTAGCAAGCAGGTGCGATACTGACAAGACTAGGCCACATAGGAAAGGAATCTGGGCGAGATATACCTGCCCTCATCCACTATTCCCACATGATTCTCACAATATATATATATATATATGTACACATACACCTTCAGCAGGCAGGTGCCGAAGATCAGATCATGCTGCATGTGATTCATGCTGAGTGCAGGCGCCGCCGCCTGCCTGCTGAAGGTTTTTTCCTAGTTTTCTTTATGCAAGATAGGGGACAGGTCACTGAGGGATCAATGACCTGTCAGAAGCCATACTGGTGGATCCCTAATCAGAGCACCACATGAAGACCCCCCCACAGTCTCGCCCTGAAGCTGAAAATAAAGATTAAACATCAACCACAAGACGGATTTCATCAACCCAGGTATCATTGTAATCAGCATAGTGGCAACACTGACTGTAGGTTCCTGTGCACATTCCTGCTGACAGGTTCCCTTTAAAGGAGTGGTCCAGCATTAGGGTACAAGTCTGCAGTCATTCTATGTAACTACAGACTTGTGATTCCGCACAGGATGCGCACTGTGAGGATTCTCTGGTACCAGCGGTATGTGATTTGCATACATGCAGTCATATGTCCACTAGACATGCATGGCCTCACTCAATGCAAGTGTTTTGAGCAGGGTGACACCTAGTTGGAATATGGCCAGAAGTATGCAAACCGCACACTTATGGTCACATGATCACCTGCTCCCAGCGTTGACACCAGAGATTCACAAGACTTATACCCTGAGGGTACGTGCACACGCTGCGGTTTGGCCTGCGGTTTTGCCCTGCGGTTTCACACCTCTACTATGTTAAAGGTGTGAAACCGCAGCAGAATCCGCAGAAGCAATTGACATGCTCATGCTGCGGAAAAAAAAACGCAGCAAAACCGCGCGGAAAAAACCACAGCGTGAAGCACAGCGGTTAAGGCTGGACAACCCTTTAGTGCCAAGCGGATGTCATTAGATACTTTTCACTGGAGGCATGTACTTCTCCTTGTATGAGTTGCTATCAGATAACACCCATTTGGACTTAAAGGGGTTGTCCACTACTTTAAATTTACCGCTCAATGTATCCCCCCCGAGGCCCCTAATGAATTTTGTAAATACCTCATGTTGCCTATACTGCCTGTGAGCGGCGCTATCGTTGGCCGCTCACAGGCAGCACGTGATCCCCGGCTGCAGCCGGCTATTGCTTCCGCTGAAGTCCCATCAAGTGCTGGTAGCAGCCGGAGGTCCTTCTTCCTCCTTCCGCGCTGGCTGCCAGGCTGTGGGCGGGGTTATCCCCCCCCGCATCACACCCGACATCCACCATGCGCCCAATCATTGAGAAAGCGGGCGGTAACCCCGCCCACAACCCAGCAGCCACTGCGGTGACCCAGCAGTGAGTCATGCCTCACTTGTCGTGACGTCAGTGCTGGGTCACGTGCTGCCTGTGAGTGGCCACGGATAGCGCTGCTCACAGACAGTATAGGCAACATAAGGTATTTACAAAATTCATTGGGGGCCCCGGGGGGATACATTGGGGGGTTAATATAAAGTAGTGGACAACCCCTTTAACAAAAGTTAACTGATTAGGTGCCAAATAATTTTATTGCTAATATCTCCATAACAGAGAAGCAAAATTAAAAAACAAAAATGTTTTATGCCGCTCTGCAGCCACTATTACATTATGTATTTAGTTCAACCTGTAAAATTTGGTGGAAAGTCCTTACTACTTCCTTTACTCATTGATGCTTCTCATATATACCGTATTTTTCGGACTATAAGATGCACATTTTCCTCCAAAATGTGGAGGAAAATGGAGGGTGCGTCTTATAGTCTGGATGTACTGGCTCTGGCTGTGGTGGGGAGGTGGGAGAGCGGCATCGGAGAAGCAACGGGTCATAAGGCAGGAGCCAGCTGCTGCTGCTAACTCCTGTGCCCGCTGCTAAAGAGAAATGAATATTCATTGCATTCCAAGACCATGGGCGTGGAGGGCAATGAATATTCATTTATCTTTAGCATCCTGGTATGATTGGACCCCATCCTCGTCCTGGTATGCATGGCCCCATCCTTATCCTGGTATGATTGGCCCCCAACCCCCATCAGAAAACATGAAAAAAACAAACCATTAAACTTACCTTTCCGGAGCTCCCTCGCAGCGTCCTGGGCAGCTGCCGGAATACTCACTGCTCTGCACGATGGGACTGTGTGCGCAGAGAGCAGTGAGTATTCATTGCTCTTCAGTAGCGCACATGGTGTCAGCTGGAGTGTTCCTGCAGCTGTCGGCGGTCACGTGTCCTTGCTACTAAAGAAGAATGAATATTCACCTCACTCTACGCCCATGGGAGTCCTGGGGTGCAGAGCAGTGAGTATTCCGGAAGCTGCCCTTCGGGTTGCAAGCAGCGCATGACGTCCCTGCCATGCACTGCTTACAAGCATAAAGCAGCCGCTGGCAACGGAGCAGGACGCTGCGAGGCAGCGCCGGGAAGGTAAGTGTAATGTTTTGGGTTTTTATATGTTTTCTGATGGGGGCCATGCATACCAGGATGGGGGTGAGGGCCAATCATACAAGGATAAGGATGGGGCCATGCATACCAGGAACAGTATGGGGACCAGTAATACCAGGTTATGGAGGGGGTTCTGCATACTAGCGTAGGGATGAGGAAGTCATGCCTACCAGGCTAGAGATAAGGGGGACATGCATACCAGGCTAGGGATCAGGGAACCATGAAAATCATGATGGGGATGAGGGCCATTCAAACCAGGATAGGGTTAAGGGGGCCATACACAAGGATAGGGATGAGGGGGGAAAGGGTATCAGGATGGGGATGATGGGACCATATATACCAGGACAGGGGATATTAAGTACAGAATTGACCACATTTTTTGCTTCAATTTTTTTCCTAATTTGCTCCTCTAAAACCTAGGTGCGTCTCATGGTCCGGTGCATCTTATAGTCAGAACAATACGGTATTAATTCATTGGAATCATGACATTGTCTATTTCATATGTTCATTATCTCTGATTAACTATTACTATCTGGTGTTATTCTTTCCTCTTGTTTGAGTCTTCATTGTGGACCTCATTTTTTTATTCATCAATTTCATGTCATTTTGTATATCATATATTTATTAATAAAATATATTAATTTTTATTATATTTGTCGATCTAATGACTTAAAGAGGTTGTCCACTACATTTTGTAATGCCCCCACTGATTTAGACCTTGTAAAGAATTTTGTAATTACTGTGCCTGTGAGTGGCGCTATTGCTGACCACTAACTCGGCATCACGTGACCCCAGCTGCAGCCGCCGCTGACATCACGTCAAGTTCTGGACCTCTTCAATTCCCCCGGGCGTGACCCAGTCGCGCGCACCACTCCTGGTTGACTGGGCTGTGGGCGGAGTTTCACTATACGTCACCACCCAGTATCCAGGGTGCACTTGTGGCTAATGAAAGCAGAGGAAAGGAAGAAAGGGCGTGCTGGATACTGGGCGGTGATCTGCGGTGAAACACCGCCCACAGCCCAGTTAATGAGGAGGGGTGCACGTGACTGAGTCACACCTGGGGGAATGGAGGAGATCCCGAACGTAACATGACATCAGCGGATGTCAGCGGCGGCTGCAGCCGGGGTCACGTCATACTGAGGGAGCGGTCACTGATACACACGGTCACAGGCACAGAAGACAACAAGGTGTATTTACAAAAATACTTATTTACAAGGATTAAATCAATGAGGGCATTATGGAATGTAGTGGACAACCTCTTTAATATGTTTATGGGTTTATATATGAGAACATAGCAACATATTTGGTAATAGTTAGCTTCAGTTAATCAGCTAAGGATTGATACAAATCAAATGCAGATTAAGAACTTTTTCACATTGACATCACTGGAGAATGTCATCACTTTAGATATTTAGTACAGGACAAGAAAACAGTCTTTAATTCTACAGGGTTTTTTTACGCTTCTACGATTAGGAACATGGACAGCATATATGGAACTCTCATTTGCTCTAGTGGCACAATCGGGGGGGGGGGGGCAGAATGATAGAGGCCCAATGGGGGAGCATTATAATATAACAAGGCACAATAAGGGTGGGGGACATTATGGTAAGGAAGAACAATAGGGGCATTATTCTAAGGAGGCACATTGGGTGGCATTATTACAATACAAGGGGACATTATTATAAAGAGACACAGGAGGACATAATTATAATAATAAGCGGGAGGGCACTATTGGAATAAAGCGGACATAATTATTATAAGGAGATACACGTGAGGACATTGTTATTATAAAGCAGGCATAATTATAATAAGGAGATACACAGGAGGGCATTATTATTGTAAGGAGATATATTGGAGGGCATTATTATTGTAAGGAGATATATTGGAGGGCATTATTATTGTAAGGAGATATATTGGAGGGCATTATTATTGTAAGGAGATATATTGAAGGGCATTATTATTGTAAGGAGATATATTGGAGGGCATTATTATTGTAAGGAGATATATTGGAGGGCATTATTATTGTAAGGAGATATATTGGAGGGCATTATTATTGTAAGGAGATATATTGGAGGGCATTATTATTGTAAGGAGATATATTGGAGGGCATTATTATTGTAAGGAGATATATTGGAGGGCATTATTATTGTAAGGAGATATATTGGAGGGCATTATTATTGTAAGGAGATATATTGGAGGGCATTAGGAGGAGGTACATGGAAACCTTATTAGTGCAAGGAGTTGTATAACTATAAAGTTCAGGCACAGTAGGACATTATGACTACTATTATAAAGAGCCACAGGGCAAAGTGGGTGTATTATTAGGGTATGTTCCCACGTAGTTTTTAGTCTCTGCGGATTTTGTAGAGAAAACCGCAGGACAAAGTGCTGCGGTTTTTCTGCGGATTATCTGCGGATTATCTGCGTTTTTTCTGCGTTTTTTCCCTGCGGTTTTACACCTCATAATGGATGAGGTGTAAAACCGCAGAGTTTCTGCACCAAACAATTGACATGCTGCGGATTGTAAACCGCAGCAAAACCGCGCGGAAAAAAACGCAGCATGTGCACAGCTTTTTTTTATTTCCATAGGAAATAAAGATACTGTACAACGCAGCAGAATCTGCTGCGTTTCTGCAGAGCCAAAAACGCTGCGGAAACGCAGCAGAATCCGCAGAGTGTGCACATACCCTTACTATCTAGGGTACAGATTATATCACTAAATGGTTTGTGTACATATGGCGGAATGTAAGGAGGGGGTTGGAAAAGGGATAAGCAAAAGATGTCGGTGTTCTATTTTTCAGAGATGAGTTATGAATGGAAGAAGTGGTAATGGAGGTCTGGGAGAATGAAAAGAAAAAGGAAAGTAGAAGAACGTCACTGATGATCAATGGATTTATCTGTGCAGTATGCACAAATGTTATTTTCAGAAAAGTAGAACTGATATGTCTATTACAATGTCATTGCATGGTGGTAAAATCAGTTTTAATACCAGTAGGTATTGTTATTGATCAGTATGTTGGTATTGTCACTCCTGTATGTGCTGGTAATAAATATCAGGTGGAATTATTTGTCATACATTAGGCTTTGTGACCACGTATGCAGAAAATTTCTGCATGAAAACCGGACTCCTTCCTAGAAAAAAACGTGTTTTTGATGCGTTTTTTCCGCGCGTCCCCAGACACATAGAAAATAGCTAAAAACGTGGACCTTTCGCAAAATTAATGAGCATGCTGCGCTTTTTACCGCAAAGCGTTTTTTTCGCGGAAAAAAACGCATCAATATGCACAAAAAGAAATGAATGGGATGCTTCTTTTGAGCGATTTTTAAACGTTTTTGCCGGTAAAAACGGTTAAAAAACTAGGAAAAAACACTTACGTGGGCACACAGCCTTGTAGTACTGATGGTAATAATGGGACAGTGATGTCTGTTAATGTTCAGTATGGTGGCATGATACTGTCACTATGTTGTGAGATTATGTAATCATAGTAGGGTGGTATTATTTACCCATATAGAGCAATATTATTGGAAATATTGGTCTTGCAATAAATATTGATTTCCTCCAAAGTCAGGCAAAGTCATATTTGCAATACAGATCACTATCTGGGGAAGCGGGTAAAAAAAGGAAGCATGGACTCGTGAGCTTTCAAATGCCAGGGCTAAATTTCATTACTAGTCCAGCCATGGATTTATTTGGTGATTGCTGGGGGTCCTACAGCTGGGACTCCTAGTCATCCTAAGCTTTATCTTGAATTATACAGCCAGCACCTGCATCTTACAGCAGCAATTGGAGCTGCAGAGTTTGTGCACCTTCCATTGAATTCAAGTTGGATTTCTGCAGAGGCCCATTCTCAGGATCCATGGGAGATACAGAAGTCAGACCTCCAATGAACAGCATATCCTACAGAAAGGGAATAACTTGTGATCCTGCGAAAAACTGTTTAACAATGTATTGCAAATCAACACCTTTATAGGAGAAAGTTTATCTCAAGATACATGTCTGTGTTATAAATAAGAGTATGTCACATAAGTGCTTGAGAGGGACCCACACCTACCAGCCATTGAGAGAACATCCAGTGGACAAACATAATAATAATAAATGTTATTTCTATAGCGCCGACATATTCTGGGGCACTTTACATTTCGGAGGGGATTTGTACAGACAATAGACATTACAGCATAACAATAATCACATACAGTAGATTATAACAGATACCAAGAGGAAAGAGGGCCCTGCTCGCAAGCTTACAGTCTATGAGGAAAGAGGTAGACACGAAAGGTGGGTGGTAACAGTTGCCCTGATTGTATGGACCAGCCATAATGTTAGGTGTGTGACAGTACAAACACAGAGGGCTAATGGATGCATAAAGCATGTAGGAGAATGATGCGGGGAACCTGGTTATGGTAAAACTTTTGGCTGTGCCACACAGGGATAGATTAGGTTAATGTGTTGAGGCGGTAGGCCAGTCTGAATAAATGCGTTTTCAGGGCACGCTTAAAATTGTAGGGATTGGGGACTACTCGTATTGACCTGGGAAGTGCATTCCATAGAATTGGCGCGGCACGTGTAAAGTCTTGGAGACGGGAGTGGGAGGTTCTGATTATTGAGGATGCTAACCTGAGGTCATCAGCAGAACGGAGGGCGCGGGTAGGGTGGTAGACTGAAACAAGGGAGGAGATGTAGGGTGGTGCTGAGCCATGGAGGGCTTTGTGGGTGAGGGTAATAAGTTTATACTGAATTCTGGAGTGGATGGGTAGCCAGTGTAATGACTGGCACAAGGTAGAGCATCGGTGTAACGATTGGTGAGGAATATGATCCTGGCTGCAGCATTCAAGACAGATTGGAGAGGGGAGAGTTTGGTAAGAGGGAGACCGATTAGAAGAGAGTTACAATAGTCGAGACGAGAATGAATAAGAGAAACAGTAAGAGTTTTTGCAGACTCAAAAGTAAGAAAAGGTCGAATTCTAGAAATGTTTTTGAGTTGCAGATGACAAGAGCGAGCCAGTGACAAACCATAAATATTTACTATAGGAATATACCTTTAATTTTTAACACAGTCATATAAAATTAGGACAGTACAGCACCATAATACCGGTTACCATCACATACACATGAAATTAGATTAAGTACAGATAAGACATTATCGATGTTATATGCCCAAATAAATATAATACACATTACCTTTGGGTCAATTACTGCAAGAACATCATTGAGGACTTGTAACAACTGCATTGGCTCCAGAGAATCAAAAGTAATTAAGTTCAAATTCTTCTTAAAGGGATCCTTGTTCAATTTTTCCACAATAAATTTGAGTTGGTCACTCATTTTTAATAGCGAGATTTAAATCTGTAAAAATAAAGATATTTTTCTACTATTTTGGAACATGAAATAATTATAACGGCTCAGTACTAATACTAAGATTTGATGGAAGTCACATTGATAACAGCAGCGACACATGACAAGCCATACGCTCGTCCCAGCGTCATAAATGTATGATACAGGACGAATAAGACAAATATCAGCAGATTCAACCAACAGGATCTCTCTAAGCCTCTGATGCCCGCACGTTCAGGGCTCGGTCAGAGGAGAGTGTTTACGGATTGTGCTGTCCGTGTGCGTCCATTTAGCCAGTGCAACAATCTACAGGGAAAAAAAATTTGCAGGATGCACTATACTTTGGTCCGATTTATGAACCAGACTAGAGCATGAAAATAGCAGTAAGCTCCTGTACTTATCCAATATGCAGACGGAGCCATATACACCCACAATTTATAGAGGACGTGACTGGCCGGAGTTTTAATACAGCTATCTGAACTTGGCCTTAGAGCCCATGATTGAACCATATCCGGCATATACTCCAATGTATCCGTAAGGATTTATCTGGGAGGTTCAACGTCACTTATTTGTTGCTGTACAAAGTAGGATAATAGCCTGACAATTCCATGCAAAGGCATATAGCAGAAAAGAAAAGAACACAAAGGATACCAAATAGTACAAGTTTTGGAAGCCAAAGTAATTCATCTGAGCCTACCAGTGGATGCATCGGCATATCATCCTGAGGCAGGCTCCGAAGATGATGACAACAAAGCCTTAGGCTATGTTCATAAGTCCAGAAGATACTTCCGGTTTTGAATCCGATTTGGGATGACAGAAAAGGAAATAAAACAAATGGTACAGGATTCATTCATATGAGTGGGGCTCTAAATTTCCTAAACCCCTTCACCCCAGGGCGATTTTCCGTTTTTTTCATTTTCACTTATTGCTCCTCTTTTTGCAAGATCCACAATTTTTTTATTTTCTGTCCACATAGCACTATGAGAGTCTGTTTTTTTGCGGTACGAGTTGCACTTTTTAATGACATCATTCATGTTATCATGTGATGCACTGGAAAAACGGTTGCAATTCCACAACTGTTTTTGTTTTGTTTTTTTTACTTACCATGTTCAATATAAAACTGACCTGGCAATATGATTCTCCAGGTCAGTATGATTACACAGATACAAAACAATTTTTGCTTAATTAAAGTGATAAAAGAAAATTGGGAACTTTGTAAAAAAAAATAAATAAATAAATAAAATAAAAAAAGAACTCTGCTTGTATCGCCATTTTCAACTTTAAGGGTATGTGCACACACTGCGGATCCGCAGCGGATTTGGCCCTGCGGCTCCGCAGCAGAATCTGCTGTGTTGTACAGTACCATTATATCCTATGGAAAATGGAAACCGCAGTGCACACGGTGCGGAATTTTCTGCGCGGTTTTTGCTGCGGTTTCCAATCCGCAGAAAGAATTGACATGTCATTCTTTCTGCAGATTCCGCTGCGGTTTACCATCTCCTCCATTGTAGAGGTGATAAACCACAGGGCAAAACCGCAGGCTAATCTGCAGATAAACCGCAGGTCTTCTGACATGCGGATTTTGCAAAATCCGAGCGGAAAAATCCACAGACCAATCCGCAGCGTGTGCACATAGCCTAATGCTTCTTTTTTTGGAATATGGGGCTGTTAGGGGGCTTACTTTTTGTGCCCTGAGCTGACATTTTTACTGCTACCATTTTGGGGTACATAAAAAGTTTTGATTATCTCTTACTGCATTTTATTACAGTGTTGCAAAGGCAAAAAAATAATTCCGGCGTTTCGATTTTTTTCTCGTTAAGCAGCTTACTGACCAGATTAATTAACTTTACATTTTCACAGGAAAGAGGCAATACAAAAAATGTGTCATTTTGGTTGTTGTATTTTTAATTGGGAAAAATTTGAAACTTGTGTTTTTTTATTTGTTTCATATTTTTAAAAACATTTTATTTTTAGTTTTTACTGTAGTTAATTTTGTTAGGGGAATTGTAGCTGTCACGAAGATCTTGAGCAGATTCTCAGCTGTCATGACCATCCAATGGCACCCCACAATCACGTCACAGGCGTGCCAATGGGTGAGTGGAATGATGCCTCCCCCCCACCAGCCCATGTTAAAGGGAATCTGTCTCCCTTTTTTTGGCCTTGCAGCTGCCAGCATAGACATCAGGGGCTTATCTACAGCATTCTGTAATGCTGTAGATAATCACCCGATGTAACCTGAAAGAGAAGAAAAACACGTTATATTATACTCACCGAGGTGGGCGGTCCAGTCCGATGGGTGTCGCCGTCCCGTCCGGCGCCTCCCTTCTTCATGCAATGACGTCCTCTTCTCCCGTCCTGTAATGGCTCTGGCGCATTGCTCTGCCCTGTTATACTCACTGAGGTGGGCGGTCTGGTCCGATGGGTGTCGCCGTCCTGTCTGGCGCCTCCCTTCTTCATGCGATGTCCTCTTCTCCCGTCCTGTAATGGCTCCGGCGCAGGCGCATTGCTCTGCCCTGTTGAGGGCAGAGCAGAGTCCTGCAGTGCGCAGGCGTCGGGACAGGTCTGGCGCCTGCTCACTGCAGAATTCTGCTCTACCCTCAACAGGGCAGAGCAATGCGCCTGCGCCGGAGCCATTACAGGACGGGAGAAGAGGACATCGCATGAAGAAGGGAGGCGCCGGACAGGACGGCGACACCCATCGGACCGGACCGCCCACCTCAGTGAGTATAATATAACGTGTTTTTCTTCTCTTTCAGGTTACATCGGGGGCTTATCTACAGCATTACAGAATGCTGTAGATAAGCCCCCGATGTCTATGCCGGCAGCTGCAAGGCCAAAAAAAGGGTGACAGATTCCCTTTAAATGCCATTGTGAGAGACTGAGAGCGGGATTTAACAGGTTAGCAGTTCTTCTCCACCCACGGATGTTAAAGGCGCATGATGCCTAATTAAATCAGCCATCATCTGCTGGGAAAGATGTTGACTTGGCATGTGAACCCACATCAAAGGCAGGGACATGAGATATATGGTGTACATGTCTATCTATTATCTTATGTTGATAAAGTGGCTATCCAAAACTATTTTTTCTTTAAAGGGGTTGTCCACTACTAGGACAATCCCTTCTTGATCAAAATTTTAGACACCCATAAAATAGTAAAGCCAATACTCCCCTCCTATGCCGACACCGTTGCGGTTCCCGCCGTTGTTGTGATACGTGACGCTGGCACCCAACCAGCGCCGGCGTCACTGTCCCGGCGCCTTCGAACAAATCGAACATAAAGAAGTGCGACTGCTGATTGGGCGCCGGCGTGTCTTGTCACAACAGCATGGGAGCCACGGGAAACGAAGTGCCAACACCGTGGGAACGGCGCCGGCATGGAAGGTGAGTAAAAGCTTTATTATTTTATCGGGGCAAAGCGAGGGGTATGAGAAGAAGATGGCCAAGTAGTGGACAACATCTTTAACAATACGCCTAAGACCTTTTAGGCAGCAGGCGATTCGGCAGCTTCCGCTTACGTCACGTCATCAATGAAGCGGCTTCTCACCCACTCTACTCTGTTTAAGAAGTAAGACTGGGGATGTCATGCTGATTGACAGCCAGCTAGTTCCCTGAAGCCTAACTGCAGGAAGCCGACAGTCAATCAGCATGACATAGGAAGTTACGTCTTGTAAACAGAGCAGCCCAGAAGAGACGCTCTGTTGACATGGAGCAGCTGAATCACTGGCAGGAACGGTGACTGCTCAGTGCCAGGTACAACTGGATCCATTTTTTTTAAATTGAAGTCTATGGGAAAGTCTTAAAGAGGTATTTTAAGTTATTAGGTTGCTTTAGTTAGACAGCATGAAAATAAGCAAAACTATCAAAAAAAAGAGATGAAGAGGCTTCAATACCATAAAATACAAAGAATTTTTATTTAGCAATATTTTTAAAATCATATAAATTTAAAAATGGGGACAACAAAATGCAAAAAAGTCGGTAATGAACGCTGCAGAAATCAAAAAATAATAATAATAAGTATGTAAACAATGGACTTTGCACAAAAAAATTCTTTTATATGAAAAAAATCTCTAAATAATAAGACAGTCTACATATAAAGTGCTAGCAAGTGCATACATAGCCAAAACAGCAGGCTTATTGAAGACCATAGAGCATAAGTGAATGTTTACATAGTGAAAAAGAATATAATTTGCACAAAGCACATTTAACAGGCGGAAAAATATCACCTGTGTATAAATCATATAGTAAGGTCCCAGCTAAATTTCCCAAAAATAAGTGTCCTCAGTATTTTAGCCCACATATGTAAGTAATGTGCATTTTTTTTTTTTTTGTATATGTACCTACCTACTGTCAATGTAATGCCTTTATGCATCTGTATCTGTACTTGTTCCTGCCTTGCTGCTGTAATGCTCTGAATTTCCCCATGGTGGGACGATTAAAGGATTATCTTATCTTATCTTATCTAAAAAGTGCACTAGTAAATACAGTGGGGAAAAAAAGTATTTAGTCAGTCAGCAATAGTGCAAGTTCCACCACTTAAAAAGATGAGAGGCGTCTGTAATTTACATCATAGGTAGACCTCAACTATGGGAGACAAACTGAGAAAAAAAATCCAGAAAATTACATTGTCTGGTTTTTTTTTCATTTTATTTGCATATTATGGTGGAAAATAAGTATTTGGTCAGAAACAAAATTTCATCTCAATACTTTGTGATATATCCTTTGTTGGCAATGACAGAGGTTAAACTTTTTCTGTAAGTCTTCACAAGGTTGCCACACACTGTTGTTGGTATGTTGGCCCATTCCTCCATGCAGATCTCCTCTAGAGCAGTGATGTTTTTGGCTTTTCGCTTGGCAACACGGACTTTCAACTCCCTCCAAAGGTTTTCTATAGGGTTGAGATCTGGAGACTGGCTAGGCCACTCCAGGACCTTGAAATGCTTCTTACGAAGCCACTCCTTCGTTGCCCTGGCGGTGTGCTTTGGATCATTGTCATGTTGAAAGACCCAGCCACGTTTCATCTTCAATGCCCTTGCTGATGGAAGGAGGTTTGCACTCAAAATCTCACGATACATGGCCCCATTCATTCTTTCATGTACCCGGATCAGTCATCCTGGCCCCTTTGCAGAGAAACAGCCCCAAAGCATGATGTTTCCACCACCATGCTTTACAGTAGGTATGGTGTTTGATGGATGCAACTCAGTATTCTTTTTCCTCCAAACACGACAAGTTGTGTTTCTACCAAACAGTTCCAGTTTGGTTTCATCAGACCATAGGACATTCTCCCAAAACTCCTATGGATCATCCAAATGCTCTCTAGCAAACTTCAGACGGGCCCGGACACGTACAGGCATAAGCAGTGGGACACGTCTGGCACTGCAGGATCTGAGTCCACGGTGGCGTAGTGTGTTACTTATGGTAGGCCTTGTTACATTGGTCCCAGCTCTCTGCAGTTCATTCACTAGGTCCCCCCGCGTGGTTCTAGGATTTTTGCTCACCGTTCTTGTGATCATTCTGACCCCACGGGGTGGGATTTTGCGTGGAGCACCAGATCGAGGGAGATTATCAGTGGTCTTGTATGTCTTCCATTTTCTAATTATTGCTCCCACAGTTGATTTCTTCACTCCAAGCTGGTTGGCTATTGCAGATTCAGTCTTCCCAGCCTGGTGCAGGGCTACAATTTTGTTTCTGGTGTCCTTTGACAGCTCTTTGGTCTTCACCATAGTGGAGTTTGGAGTCAGACTGTTTGAGGGTGTGCACAGGTGTCTTTTTATACTGATAACAAGTTTAAACAGGTGCCATTACTACAGGTAATGAGTGGAGGAAAGAGGAGACTCTTAAAGAAGAAGTTACAGGTCTGTGAGAGCCAGAAATCTTGATTGCTTGTTTCTGACCAAATACTTATTTTCCACCATAATATGCAAATAAAATGAAAAAAAAACAGACAATGTGATTTTCTGGATTTTTTTTCCTCAGTTTGTCTCCCATAGTTGAGGTCTACCTATGATGTAAATTACAGACGCCTCTCATCTTTTTAAGTGGTGGAACTTGCACTATTGCTGACTGGCTAAATACTTTTTTTCCCCACTGTATATAAAGATGGGACACAGGGAGAAATTAAAAGTAGTTATTGCTGGCTTTGATGTATCATACCTCCAAAGGCCGTGGCACCCTGACGTGCATTTCAGCTTTTTCCAAGGGAGCGTGCGTGGAAAAAGCTGAAACGCGCCTCAGAGTGTCATCTTTATATATTTACTAGTGCACTTTTTAGGCGCACATTACCTACATATTTGGGCTAAAATACTGAAGACACTTATTTTTGGAAAATTTAGATGGGACCTTACTATATGATTTATGTACAGGTGATATTTTTCCGCCTGATAAATGTGCTTTGTGCAAATTATATTCTTTTTCACTATGTAAACATTGAATGAAAAAATTATTTCACTATCCTACCACGAGAGGTTTTATCTTAAATAGTTTACGCCTTGTTTCCATAGAGTTCAGCGACTAGGGCCTGCCGAGACACTGGCTGCACAGTAACTACATACCAGGTGAGAATTTAAAGAGTTGGTCCAGTACCTAAAATGTCCTTTCTAAATACTCATCTTTACACCCTAGCCACTTTTGTAATTAGCTTTATTATAAAATGCCCATACTTCTCACTATTCTGCAAATCCCTAAATGAGTTTTTTTCTTAATTTCCTGTGACGTTTCACTTGAGAGAAGTCTCTAACAGGACGTCACAGGAGGCTATGGCTGCAAGCACTTCTCTGCAGCGTCTATCACCCCTCCTGGACCAGAACGTCATCAGGGGGCTGCACGCACGTCAGATACTTACTACAGTTACTAAAAGGTTTGATTTTAACCCCTTAATGTTACATGAATTATCTACATCAAACATGAGAACTTGGCAATTAGTGCTCCATGAAAGACACATACATCGTGGTGGCAGCACAGGTACTGCCTCTGTACCCATGTGATAAACTGCCAGAACATGGCTGATATACATAGCTGGCTCTTACTGAAAACTGAAACCATCTGCAGGCAACGATCTGGTGAGCAGCAAGAAACGTACACAAGTCCTAGACTGGGACAGTATGCATAGACAAACACTTTAAAGGGAACTGGTCATTAAATGCAAGGTATCTGAACCAAGGTCAGAATAAATGAATCAGAGCCTGAGGGTGCGACTCAACAAAATATGTTTTTCTCTGAAATACTGCTGTGTTTCAGAGAAAACAGTTGGATGTTCTGGGAGAGGAACATAGGAGAAGACCTGACCAATCAAATGACGTTCCAGGCCGGTATCTCTCGACCCCCAAACTAGATGATTGACAGGTCTCTCTCTACCCAACTACACACATGGGAGAGACCCGACCTATCCAATGATGTCCCCGTCCGGCATCCTCCGACCCCCACTCTAGATGATTGGCGGGCATCTATCAAAGTACACACATGAGATAGATGTGACCAATCCAATGGTGTCCCGGGCCGACATCTTCCGCCCCCCACTCTAGATAAAAGACAGGTCTTTACATAAATACACAAATGGGAAAGACCTGATCAAACCAATGACATCCCCGGCCGGCATCTCCACAACCCCACTCTAGATGAATGACAGGTCTCTAGCAAGGTAAGACTTGACCAATCCAATGATGCGGGCAGGTATCCTTTGCCCCTCACTCTAGATAACTGACGTGTCTCTACTTAGGTACACACATTGTAGAGACCTGACCAATCCAATGACGTCCCAGGCCGGCATCCTCTGACCTCCACATTAGATAATTGACAGGTCTCTACCTAAGTACATACACGGGAGAAACCTGTCAGTCAGCTGGAGCAGGGCGGGGAAGTCATTCAACTCATCATGTTTTGCCATATAGTAAGTTTTTTAGGGTATATGCAGATGATCAGTAAATGCTGCGGGTTGGACACTGCGTACATCCGCAGCGTCAAGATGTTACAGCATAGTGGATAGGATTTCAAGAAATCCTATGCCCACTATGCGTGCACACACACCCGCAGAGACGCACATGCGGTGGATCTTTCAAGCATGTCTATTTATCTTGCGGAGACCCCAGTTTCTGCAAGAAAAGCTTCACCCGTACAAAGTATTGGACACGGTGAATCCACACGGTTCAGTGAGCACATGCAGATTACCCTGCGTTCAAAAGCCTGCAGCGATTTGGACGCAGTGGACATGTGCTGCGTCCAAAGCGCTGCCAATTCCTGAACGCGTGCACCCGGCCTTAAAGCATGATTTCTGGTAATGCAGAGTCTGGTTAATGCTGTCTGTGGTCCGGGCATCATGAATTAACAGACACGTTCCTTCTAAGACGCTGGCACAGAGAGCCACCACCTCAGCTCTGTGTGGATTCTGCACTTACTAATATTAGCATAGCATACTCCATACATGTACAAGGCACACAGGCGGCAGAGGGCAGGGACACAACAGGCGGCAGAGGGCAGGGACACAACAGGCGGCAGGGACACAACAGGCGGCAGGGACACAACAGGCGGCAGGGACACAACAGGCGGCAGAGGGCAGGGACACAACAGGCGGCAGAGGGCAGGGACACAACAGGCGGCAGAGGGCAGGGACACAACAGGCGGCAGAGGGCAGGGACACAACAGGCGGCAGAGGGCAGGGACACAACAGGCGGCAGAGGGCAGGGACACAACAGGCGGCAGAGGGCAGGGACACAACAGGCGGCAGAGGGCAGGGACACAACAGGCGGCAGAGGGCAGGGACACAACAGGCGGCAGAGGGCAGGGACACAACAGGCGGCAGAGGGCAGGGACACAACAGGCTGCAGAGGGCAGGGACACAGGCGGCAGAGGGCAGGGACACAACAGGCGGCAGAGGGCAGGGACACAACAGGCGGCAGAGGGCAGGGACACAACAGGCGGCAGAGGGCAGGGACACAACAGGCGGCAGAGGGCAGGGACACAACAGGCGGCAGAGGGCAGGGACACAACAGGCGGCAGAGGGCAGGCACACAACAGGCGGCAGAGGGCAGGGACACAACAGGCGGCAGAGGGCAGGCACACAACAGGCGGCAGAGGGCAGGGACACAACAGGCTGCAGAGGGCAGGGACACAACAGGCGGCAGAGGGCAGGGACACAACAGGCGGCAGAGGGCAGGGACACAACAGGCGGCAGAGGGCAGGGACACAACAGGCGGCAGAGGGCAGGGACACAACAGGCTGCAGAGGGCAGGGACACAGGCGGCAGAGGGCAGGGACACAACAGGCGGCAGAGGGCAGGGACACAACAGGCGGCAGAGGGCAGGGACACAACAGGCGGCAGAGGGCAGGGACACAACAGGCGGCAGAGGGCAGGGACACAACAGGCGGCAGAGGGCAGGGACACAACAGGCGGCAGAGGGCAGGGACACAACAGGCGGCAGAGGGCAGGGACACAACAGGCGGCAGAGGGCAGGGACACAACAGGCTGCAGAGGGCAGGGACACAGGCGGCAGAGGGCAGGGACACAACAGGCTGCAGAGGGCCGGAACACCAGTATCTATGGCCGGCACATACCCTACAAGGAGCAGACTAAGCAACCTCGGATAACGGAGCGGCAGAGGTCACTGTGGAAGGAGCCTGGTGTTCAGGTGTCTGGTGTGAGGTCAGCAGTGCTTGTCCTGAGAGGAGCCCGGCAGCTGCACAGCTCAGTCATTATGATGGAGAAATAATGTTTCCATTTCACTATAAGAGAAAGCCTGCTCGTATACTATCCTAGTTCTCATCAGAAACAGCCGCCATTGCGCGGAGATAACGGGCAGTGTGCGCGCGCTCTTACCTGACACAGAAAACCTGCTCCGTTAACGATGAAAGCAGCTTGCTGTAGTTGCCTAGGAGACGTTTCCCATGAGTGACGTCACTTCCTGGAATGAGCGGAAGTCTTTGCGACAAAGCGGCTTCGTCATTGGAGTGATAGAATGCGGCTTTCTCCTCCACAAATTGTCGCATGCTGCCATCTAGCGGTCAACTGTGTAAATTTCAGATGTTCATGAAGTTTCCACAAACTGCAGTAGTGTAATATGTGCCCCATAAATAATGACGTGGTCGCAGCAGTGCCTGGCAGGTGTCACCTTGTGGCTTTGTTATCCTACTTACACATTTTCTGACTGCAGAAAGCTTGGTGCCAGTATTGAACCAGAGTGCTGCACGTTTGGTTGGCACACTTCGATCAACAAGTCCTGCTGGGACCCTTTCCTCATAGTTTTAGAAGAAGTCTGAGAAAGCTGATGAAGGCTCCAGGGTGCACATTAGAATGGAGTCTGATAGACGGGCCCGGACAGATAGACAAGCAGTGGTCCCACAGTGCTGGCAGGGAACTGTGGCCCTAGGAAGAGAGAAAAGACCGCCAGCAGAGACTATACAATGGGGCAAGTCGCCATACTCCAAAAGCCGAGCTTCAACTCTGTGCATATTATTATTATTATTATTATTATTATGCATTTATATAGCGCCATTTATTCCATGGCGCTTTACATGTGAAAAGGGGAAATATAGACAAGTATAGTAAACGTGTAAGACAAGGGACACACAGGTACATAAGGAGAGGGGACCCTGCCCGCGAGGGCTCACAGTCTACAGGGATGGGTGAGGATACAGTAGGAGAGGGTAGAGCAGGTCATGCTGTGGTTCAGTAGACCGAGGATCATTGCAGGCTGTAGGCTTGTCGGAACAGATGGGTCTTCAGGTTCTTCTTGAAGGTTTCCGTTGATGGTGAGAGTCTGATGTGTTGCTGCAGGGAGTTCCAGAGTTTGAGGGAAGCACGGGAGGAGTCTTGTATGCGATTGTGGGAAGAAGAGATAAGGGGAGTGTAGAGAAGGAGATCTTGGGACGATCGAAGGTTGCGTGCAGGTAGGTACTGTGATAAAACACTCTGGGATCGCCTTTGCTGGGGTCAAAGGTCACGTGCATTCAGCATGAAACTCAGGCGCAGAGCGGGGATTCGTGTATAACTGACCCTGGGTCAGGTTTATTAACGGTGAAAGCAATGCAAAAGGAAATAAAACATAAAACAAATCCTTGCCTGTCCGGCACTAACTAAACAATGGACAACCTAACTACCAACTGGCGGGCTTCTCCCGTCCAGCCAAACCACAGTTGCAGTGGGCACTGCTTCCACTCACGTGTGAGTCTCTCACACAGACAGGCTCTCTGTGTTCCCAGACTGAGACACTCACACAACCACCTGGCATCCTTATATATCCACCTCCCATTATCCATTAGTAAGCAGGTGCGATACTGACCAGACTAGGCCACATAGGAGAGGAATCTGGGCGAGATATACCTGCCCTCATCCACTATTCCCACATGATTCTCACATATCCCCCCCCTCTGCTCAGACCACTCCAGTCGAGCAATGACACCCGCCAAACAGTGCACTCGGGACAGGGCATCTGCATTCCCCATCTGTACCCCTGGGCAGTGCTCCACCGTAAAAGTGTAGGCCTGCAGGGCAAGGAACCACCGGGTCACCCGGCTATTCCGTTCCTTGTTCAAGTGCATCCACTTGAGAGGGGCATGGTCAGTGATCAGCCTGAACTTTCGGCCCACCAGGTAATATTTGAGGGCCTCTAGAGCCCACTTAATGGCTAGGCACTCTTTTTCCACGACTGCATACCTTTGCTCGTGTTTATTCAGCTTCCTGCTGAGATAGAGGACTGGGTGTTCCACTCCGTCCCTCACTTGTGAGAGTACGGCCCCGATACTGGTATCAGAGGCATCCGTTTGTACCACAAACTCGCTGCGGAAGTCTGGAGTCACCAGTACGGGCTGAGAGCAAAGTGCCCGTTTTAGGCTATGTAAGGCTTCTTCAGCCGCTAAACTCCATTTAATCATGACGGAGTCTTTCCCTTTTGTAAGATCCGTCAGGGGGGTAGCGATGGCTGCAAAATTGGGTATGAACCGGCGATAATAACCGGCGATCCCCAGGAAGGCTTGCACCTGCTTCTTGTTGACAGGTTGTGGCCAGTCCTGAACCGCCTGAATCTTATCAACCTGGGGTTTAACAACACCCCTCCCAATTACATACCCCAAATACCGGGCTTCTTCTAGCCCGATGTGACATTTCTTGGGGTTCGCGGTTAGACCTGCCTCCCACAGGTCGTCAATCACAGCTTGTACTTTCTGGAGATGAGTCTCCCAGTCCAAGCTGTAAATGACAATGTCGTCCAAATAGGCCGAAGCGTACCGCCTATGTGGCCTCAGGACTCGATCCATCAGTCTCTGGAAGGTCGCCGGTGCTCCGTGCAGTCCAAACGTCATATACACATACTGAAATAGACCTTCTGGGGTAGCAAATGCCGTCTTTTCTCTGGCAGCCTCCGCCAGAGGGATCTGCCAATACCCCTTTGTTAGGTCTAGGGTCGTAATATACCGGGCTTTTCCTAACCGATCTATTAACTCATCGACCCGGGGCATAGGGTAGGCATCAAATTTTGAGACCGCATTCAGTTTCCTGAAGTCATTGCAGAACCGGATGGTGCCGTCCGGTTTAGGAATTAGCACAATCGGGCTGGACCACGCACTGTGCGATTCCTCAATGACTCCTAACTCTAACATTGCCTTCACTTCTCGGGAAACGGCTTCACGGCGCGCTTCCGGGATTCGGTAGGGCTTTACGTGAACTGTGACACCAGGTTCCGTTATGATGTCATGTTTCATTAGCATAGTCTGCCCGGGTTTTTCTGAGAAAAACTTTTGGTTGTGAAGTAGAAACTGCCTGACTTCTGTCTTTTGCCGCTCCGAGAGAGTCTCTGCAACCCGTACCTCCGGTACGGTATGCGAGCAGACAGGACGGGCCAGCTCCGCTGACAAGGCAGACCGATCCTTCCAGGGCTTTATCAGATTTACATGATAAATCTGCTCAGGTTTCCGTTTACCTGCCTGGTATACTTTGTAGTTTACTTCACCAACTCTTTCCTTGATCTCAAAGGGGCCCTGCCACTTTGCCAGGAACTTACTGTCCACCGTGGGGACCAGGATCAACACCCTATCTCCGGGTGCAAACGTACGGATCTTGGCGCCCCTATCATAGATTCTTTTTTGGGCTCCTTGAGCCTGTGTCATGTGTTCTTTGACGATAGGCATAACAGCCGCAATACGGTCCTGCATTTGTGTGACGTGATCTATCACCGTTTTAAACGGAGTGACCTGACCCTCCCAGGTTTCTTTTGCAACGTCTAACAGTCCGCGAGGACGTCGGGCGTACAATAACTCGAAAGGCGAGAATCCCGTGGAAGACTGGGGTACTTCCCTGATGGCAAAAAGCAAATACGGAAGTAAATAGTCCCAGTTCTTCCCATCCTTGTCTATCACCTTTCTCAGCATCTGCTTCAGCGTTTTATTGAACCGTTCGACCAACCCGTCTGTTTGAGGGTGATACACGGATGTGCGTAACGGTTCGATTTGTAACAATCGGCAGAGCTCCTTCATTATCCTGGACATAAAGGGGGTCCCCTGGTCGGTGAGTATCTGTTTTGGTATACCGACCCGACTAAACACATGCACCAGCTCCTTGGCAATCGTCTTGGTGGCCGTGTTACGCAAAGGGATGGCCTCCGGGTAACGAGTGGCATAATCCAAGATGACCAGGATATGTTGGTGTCCACGTGCAGACCGTGGAAGGGGCCCAACTAAATCCATCCCAATCCTCTCAAACGGGACTTCAATAATAGGTAGGGGTACCAAAGGGCTACAGAACCTGGGCTTAGGTGCAGAGGCTTGGCAGTCAGGACAAGACTCGCAATATACACGAATATCGTGATGCATGCCTGGCCAAACAAAACAGTGTAATATCCTTTCGGTGGTTTTCTGGACTCCCAGGTGACCTCCCATCACATGTCCGTGGGCCAGGTCCAGGACCTGCCGCCGGTAGGGTTTTGGCACGACTAATAGTTGCACAGTATCTTCCCCCTTTTTCTCTATCTGATAGAGTAATTCATTCTCCAGAACCATGTAAGGATATGCCAGCCTAGAGCCAGGTTCTACGGGCACCCCATTTATCACTTTCACATTTGTCCAAGCCTGAGAAAGGGTAGGATCCTTTATTTGCTCACTTTGGAAGTCATCTTTCTGAACTTCTAAATCCGGCAAACGGGGAGGTGGACGGCTGTCAGCCTCCTCCTCTTCCCCGGTCTCCTCATTATCACCCGCCATGACTGAAAACGGGAACTGCAGGTTATTTCCCGCAGACTCTTCCCCCGAGTCTTCCAGGGAGACCTCTTCCAGGGGTTCGGGACCCACACGCTCCCTGGGAGAAGAATCATGTACACTATTACCCGAGGGCATCAACTGATTCTCCCACAATTGCCAGAAGTGGGGAAAATCTCGGCCCAGGATAACATCATGCAATAACGCCGGGACGAGTCCCACTTTATGTTGCACAGACCCATAGGAAGTTGTAATGCATATGACTGTGGTGAGGTACGAACAGGTGTCTCCATGCACACACGTTACAGAGAATTTGTCTGATGGCCCAGTCGGGGCTGGCACCAGACTGGCCTTCACCAGAGTCACCACACTTCCCGAGTCTAACAATGCCACCACATTTTTGCCATCAACAGTTAAATCACACAAGTGTTTTTCCACATCCTTTTGACCGGCATTCACACTCACTACCCGTGCAACCATAGACATGCGGTTTTTAGAGTCTGTGACGTCGCACTGCATGGGTTCAGTAGTGACCGGACAGTTCGCAGCAATATGTCCCATATCTTGGCAGCGGAAACACCTAACGGGCCCCTTGCTTAGACCATAGTTCGTTACTCTCGGCCTCGCAGTGCGGGCAGTCCCGTTTTCCTCCCCCACTGTCTTAGGGATTTTTCCATCTCCCCTACTCCCTGGAACAGTCTTACCGGTTCCATGTGGAGACGATGAAGAACGAGGTGGGGTAGCGTCGTCTCGGAGTCCTTCCGCCACGGAGTAACGTTCAACCAGATCCACCAGTTGATCTGCCGTCGTAGGATTTCCATGGCTTACCCACTTCCTCAGGGCTGGCGGTAGAGCTCTCAGGTACTTGTCCAGGACGACTCTCTGGATTATCTCTGGCGCTGTCAACACCTCGGGTTGTAGCCACTTCTTCGTCACGTGGATCAGGTCGAACATCTGGGACCGCGGTGGTTTATCCGGCTGATAAGTCCATTGATGCACTCTCTGTGCCCGGACAGCGGTCGTCACTCCCAGCCGGGCTAAGATCTCGGCTTTCAATTTGTCAAAGTCCTGCGCAGCTTCAGGTTCCAGGTCATAATACGCCTTTTGGGCCTCACCGGAAAGAAACAGGGCAATCAGGCCGGCCCATCGTGCCTTCGGCAATTTTTCTCGCACCGCCGTCCGTTCAAACGTGGTCAGGTATGCCTCGACGTCATCATCAGGTGTCATTTTCTGCCAGTACCGACTCACGTGAATCACTCTCGACTCGGCTTCCAGGTTAAGCTCAGGTAAGCTTGCCAAGCGCTGCGCCACCTGCTGCAGAAGCGAACGATCGGTAGCTGTCATGTCCACCAACTCCTTCAGCTGGGCCATCATCACCCGATTTGCTTCTTGCTGGACGGCGGTGGACTGTACCAGCGCTTTCACCACGTCCTCCATGCTCA
This sequence comes from Dendrobates tinctorius, assembly GCF_039654945.1. Lineage (NCBI taxonomy): Eukaryota > Metazoa > Chordata > Amphibia > Anura > Dendrobatidae > Dendrobates > Dendrobates tinctorius. The sequence goes on from NW_027361758.1 coordinate 728,450, forward strand.
TGCTTGCAACGTGATGCCCGCGTTCTCCACCACAATGTGATAAAACACTCCGGGATCGCCTTTGCTGGGGTCAAAGGTCACGTGCATTCAGCATGAAACTCAGGCGCAGAGCGGGGATTCGTGTATAACTGACCCTGGGTCAGGTTTATTAACGGTGAAAGCAATGCAAAAGGAAATAAAACATAAAACAAATCCTTGCCTGTCCGGCACTAACTAAACAATGGACAACCTAACTACCAACTGGCGGGCTTCTCCCGTCCAGCCAAACCACAGTTGCAGTGGGCACTGCTTCCACTCACGTGTGAGTCTCTCACACAGACAGGCTCTCTGTGTTCCCAGACTGAGACACTCACACAACCACCTGGCATCCTTATATATCCACCTCCCATTATCCATTAGTAAGCAGGTGCGATACTGACCAGACTAGGCCACATAGGAAAGGAATCTGGGCGAGATATACCTGCCCTCATCCACTATTCCCACATGATTCTCACAGTACCTAGAGACCATGTCACAGATGTATGGAGGAGACAGGTTGTGGATGGCTTTGTATGTCATGGTTAGGGTTTTGAGTTGGAGCCTCTGGGCGATAGGAAGAGAGTGAAGGGCCTGGCATAGGAGGGAGGCTGGGGAATAGCGGGGAGACAGATGGATTAGTCGGGCAGCAGAGTGTAGGATGGACTGGAGCGGTGCTAGAGTGCTAGAGGGGAGGCCAGAGAGTAGGAGGTTGCAGTAGTCGAGGCGGGAGATGATAAGAGCATGCACATAGGTTAAAGAACAGCGATAAATGGGTTAACATCGCTGGGAAAGAAAATGGTTGTTAGTGGCATAAGTAGGACTCCCACCTGGCGGAATTATACTAGGAACATAACACCCATAGACACTTGTGCAGTACTAGACTGCTGCCAACCGTCTTTCATTGATCTCCCAGGTTGGGTTTGATAGTCAGTATAAGCAAAAATGATAGTCAATGGTATTTTTTGCTTTCCGAATTGGTATTGTATACCTGTCGAAGGGGACAATTTGTCTTCAAAATGTTGTCTTTGCATCTCTAATAAAGCATCTTATCTACAGACAAGTTTTCGAATTTCCTCGGCTCAGAGGCGCCAACGTACACAACGCCTCGGTTTCTTCACCTTTACTACAGAAGCATAGCTCAAGTGAGAAGTACACAACTGGGCAACACATGAGAGCAGAGTGACTGGGCATAAAGCAGCAAGATGCTACCAGTGGCTCAAATATCGCATAGACAAATCACATTTTTTAGGAACAGTGCTTAATTTTTGCTGTCACTTTAAGTTGTGGAAAAATTTATGGTAATAATCTCTAAAGAGGTTGTAACAGGACCAGGGGAAAAACGATTGATGTCTGTACATTTCCCCTAGGTTCCTTCCTTAGGGTATGTCCACACGTTATGTTTTTGCCGTGTTTTTTACATGCTTTTTTGCCACAGAAAAAAATGAAGCACTTTACCTGCAAAGTGTATAAGATTTTTGAAATCTCATGTATATGCTGCTTTTTTCCTTGCAGAGTTGAAGCAATTTCAAATCCAAAGCATGTCAGTTCTTTCAGTGTTTTTGTAGTGTTTTTCAAGTGTTCAAATAACTAGAGAAAAATGAATAAAAACGCATCAAAAATGAGGAAAAGGCCTGAATATTTTAAGCAACATTTTTCCCACCAACACTGTAGATGGGCCAGTCAGGCAGTTTGGTAGCAGGCAACTGTGAATTTTCCTGCTCCGTTGAGACAGTCCAGGTATTTGTGATGCCTCTGGCTAATCTCCTGTGTGCACAGGTATGGTATATAAGGGCAGAGAGCACATGTTGGCTGTTTATGTGCTATTGGGAAATCTGAAGTGTGGAAAACTGCACCCTAGGACCAGCTCTCTTCAGTCAGGATTTGCTTGCATAGTTAACCACGTTATCCTAGAATTTTCTTCTGTATTTTTTGTGTTTTGCTGAATTTATTTGGCTCAATTTGGAGATATAGCGAATTGATGGATGAACGATATGTAGGAAGATCGATCTTGTACGAGCCTAGATAGGTCCACCAGGGTCTTCTCTGACGTTATTTTGATTGTATGAAACCATCGGTTTGCTGGTCTTCCTCTTCGCCTTGTTCCTTCTATTGTTCCATACATGATGTCTTTCTCCAGTGATTGCTCTCTTTGTATGATGTGACCAAAGTAGGCAAATCATAGCTTTGTGATCCTTGCTTTGAGTGACAGGTCTGGCTTAATTTGTTCCTGTGGCGCCCCTGAGGGTTCAGTCGCCACAGAGGTACTGCACCTCCTCCTGAGGTGTGGTACCCCACCATTCAGGTAAGGTGGAGACACCTGACCACGCTCCAACACCTGCATCCCACACAACATAGTAGTGTAGCAAAGCACCCTTTGGTGGCTCCCTGCTTGGAACACGAAGCGTGCTGGGAGGCAGGTGGAGTTAGTCTGCACCAAAAGAGCGGGAAAAGTTTAGGATTGAGTTAGTCTGACAGAGTCAGTGGAAAAGTGAAGATCCCCGGAGTGGGATGGATGAAGGAAGTGCTGCAGCTGACCTAAGTGACCTGGGTCCGCTGGCACAGGAAAGAGACATTGATGGAAAGCCTGACTCTCTCCATAAGAAGGAAGGATTAGTACGGAACGTAAGGAGAGGAGGACTAAGGATTAGGGTTAGAGCAGAACCCTTCCCAAGTTCACAGCGCAAGGCCGGGGTCCGGTCCCCGAGGTTGTATGGATACTGATGGTCCTGCAGCAGACACCGGAGGAATGGAAGTTGCCACCACTTTATTCCCACACAAGACTTGGGGGCACAACAGCAACGATAGTGAGCCGGGACTTGGTAGCAAGGAGTCCCCGAAGCAGGCTACAGCTGTCTGCCGTACAAGTAGAGTTCATAGGAACATCTGACAGGAGGAACTCCAGTGTAACTCAGTACTGAGAGTACTTCACTATAGGCGCTGTGAGAATCATGTGGGAATAGTGGATGAGGGCAGGTATATCTTGCCCAGATACCTTTCCTATGTGGCCTAGTCTGGTCAGTATCTCACCTGGTTACTAATGAATAATGGGAGGCAGATATAAAAGGATGTCAGGTGATGGTGTGTGTGTCTCAGCCTGGGGACACAGAGAGCCTGTCTGTGTGAGAGACACACGTGAATGAAAGCAGTGCCCACGGTAACTGTGGTTTGGCTGGACGGGAGAAGCCCGCCAGTTGGTAGTTAGGTTGTACCTTGTTTAGTTAGTGCCGGACAGGCAAGGATTTATTTTATGTTTTTATTTCCTTTATGCATTGCTTTCACCTTTTATAAACCTGACCCAGTGTCAGTTATACCCGGACCCCGGCTGTGCGCCTGAGTTTCATGCTGAACGCAAATGACCTTTGACCCCAGCAAAGGCGATCGCGGAGTGTTTTATCACAGCGCAAAAGGGAGACGTTCAGAAAAGGCACATATGTTGGCGGAGTGTTGGAACGGAGTACTTCATCTTGCCTGGAGGTTGACTGAGCTCCTGACCTGGAGGACACGGCACGGACACGGGCACCTGTATGCACAACAGACTGTGACTAAAGCTTTGGAACTACATGCCCTGGTGTCCTCCACTTATTCCTGCGCCAACACACTTAGCACTGCTACATCTTGGTGCCGGACACTACACTCTCTCCCTTAACACCTACCTTCTTCATCTACTCTGCCCTGGGACTACAGCCCTACCTGTGGAGGGCTACACCATCATTGCTGCACCACACCATCTGTCCCAGAGGATCTGTCTGCAGCGTCGGCTTAACATCTTCATTGCCGAACACCACAGGTGGCGTCACGAATCATTCACTCATAAACTTTAATCATCATCATCCACACGCTCAACATTTCCCTTTTACAATGGACGCCCAGGGCCACGGACCGGGTCACAGCTGCCGTGACACTTTCCATTGAAATCATCGGGCCCGGCTCCGAGTACCCCGCTGCCCTGGGTGAAGGCGACCGATCCATTCCAAGATTGATTTGTTTGTTCTTCTTTTCATCCATGGTATTGATAACCTCCTTCTCCAGCACCACAATTTGAAGGCATCAGTTTTTCTGTAAGGAGATGGACCAGGCTGGTAGTATCTCTCTCGTGTCCGGGCCGGAACTGTCGGGACTGTCACCTTTGTTGCCGGGGGAAAGACTTTCTGACTGTAGCAGGCGAGTCTGACATAAAAGGGACAGGGCGCGCCAGAATGGGGCCTTTGGTGGGAAGACAGCGTGTGCTACAGGAGAAGGTTGACTCCCTCTCTGCAGACCGATGCCAACAAGGAGGCTCGCTTTGCGTTCTTTCATCCCCCCCTCCAGAGACCATCACTCCTGTTGTCGCTGACGTGACTAAGACAAATCGTTCTTTACTGCTGATTTCTGCCGGTACACGACACAGTGCTCACCAAACATTGCACACTGGAGCAGGTAGCCTGACCGCAGCCTCCACTTCGGGACTTCATTCACCAAACGCAGTGCCGCAGATACCCACTCGAACGGTACCTTGTTCAAGTAGCACAAGACTACGCGTGGGAAGGCCAGGATACGTCACCTCTGTTAAGAGACAGTGCTTCTCCTTTCTCCAGAACCAGTTTGGGAACTTCACGCGTCACCTACGTCGCCATCTTGGGATTTTCCAGCCTCCTACGTCTGTGAGCCACAGACTGATAAGTTAACCCTATATTTAACTTCTACTATTGCTCTATTACTGCATACGCCTTGTTCACCTATATTCCCTACCCCCTCTCTCCCTGTGTGGAGTATTCACTGTTATGATAACTCATTATAAATAACCCATTAACTCTTGCTCTGCCTCCTGCTCGTCACTGCATCCCGCATTCTTGCTAGTCCCTTACATTTGGCGTATTCGGCAGGACGCAGTCCAACAGCACGGAGGCAGCAGACCAAGCAGTTGGGGTCGGACCTAGGTCCAGTATCTCTCTGGGGGCCATGTTGAATAATTTACCAAAGTTTACGGGAAGCAATACCATGTTATGGAGCTGGACTGATGCATAAGGGGAATGATGAGGATGCACCCCAAGACCCCTGTGTTGGAAGCCGAGGTGGCTATCTTGGCAATAGATGGAGAAGCCAGAGACTCAGTTATGCTACGGCCCCCAGAGATTAAGGTGCTTCAAATTTTAGAAGAGACTCATGGAGATCCAACGGACGTAGGGGAACTGAGGAGGCGTATCTTTGGTCGTATGCAGATGGAGGGGGAGATTGTGACTCAGTACATGAATGCACTGCAGGAGTTGCATACTGCGATTGTCAGGAAAGATAGCATAGGCATAGGTCCTACAGACATAATGCTGCAAAAGACCTGTTGGTGACGGGCTTGCGGGACGCGCTGACGAAACAGACCCTGCGGGGGCGTGTGTGGGTGAACCCTCACATGATTTTTTCTGATATAGGAAGCGAAGCGCGCACGTGTGAACAGGAGCAGGGGTGACAGTACCGATAGGGAAGGTCCGGAGCGGGGAGGTGTCCGTGAATGCAATCAGTGTACCCCAGTGTACCCCAGTGGGTGGAAGAATTAACGAAGGAACTTCTGGATATTAAGGGGGAGTTAGCTGATGTAAAAAATAAATCCAAGGCTGCCTCAAATCCGTTAGGAGGCAGGGAAGACCCGGATTCCCGGCGTGAATCTAAAATGTTCCGTCGACAGAGGCCCCTCACCTGCTTTAATTGCAGCGAGATTGGACATATGGCAAGGGAGTGTTCACGACGGGGTAGAATCCAACCACGTCGTCCGTTAAATTAGAGGGCTCCGAGCCTGGGGGATGCCGCCCGGAGCCATAACAGATACGGAGGAGGAGTGGAAGTCCCACAAATCTAGTTTCAATGTTCCCTCTAGTCTGGGCTGCGTTTGGACACCGGCTCACAAGTTACTACGATGCCCGAAGCCTATTTCAGGCACATTTTCCTGAGGCAAGACAGCCTGAGTGGGGCACAGTGATAAAGTTGACGGCTGCCAACCAACTGCCCATCACGGTCGCAGGAGTGGCGTGGATGCAGATCTCCATGTGTGGAAAGGATCTGGGCCGGAAAGGTGTGGTGCTAACCCTAGGAGAAGTGAGTAGCGGGCACACAGTCACCCTGGGAACGAACATATTAAAGGAATTTGGGAGTCTCCTCATCAATGAACCCTCTAGCGAGACCCTGAAGCAGTGGAGCCCACATACCCCCCAGAGGAAGGAATTCCAACAGCTAATTTTTGGAGCTCAAGCTCAAGAGTCTTTCAGTGATGCAGGGGCGTTCGGAAAAGTGATCGCTCCCGCTTCTTCCAAACTCATTCTGCCCCCCGGGCAGACAGTACTCACTCTGTCTGTTTGAGCTCGCACCCCGTTAGAAGGAGTAGAGATCCCCATTGAGCCATCTCTTTCAGAGCAACTTCCCCCGAGACTCCTGGTGGCGCGTACGTTAACCATTGTGTGTGGTGGAACAGTTCCTGTGCGTTGTGTCAATTTAGAAAATCAGGACATCACAGTTTCTTCCAAAAGTGAAATAGCTCAGATTATGGGCATGCTTGAAGAGGTAATACCACCTCAGGCTGTGCAGCTGAGAGTAGAGCAGGGAGACCCCCTGGACTGTGACGGTAAACTCCTCTTCGACGCCAGAGCCCCAGCATATCCAAGAATGACGATTTATTTTGGAGCAGATGCAGGCCGAGATAACTGAACTTACTCAAGCACAAGTATAAGCTCTGTTTGGAAGCTATAGGCCGGCGTCACACTAGCGAGAAAATCGGACGAATGCAATGCGATAGAAAATCACATTGAAATCGTACCAATATTATTCTATGGTGTAGCTGCCATCATCCGATTTTTTTTATCGGATCTTTTCCTCGGGCCGAGAAAATCGGACGAATGCAATACGATAGAAAATCGCATTGAAATCGTACCAATGTTATTCTATGGTGTAGCTCCCATCATCCGATTTTTTTTTATCGGATCTTTTCCTCGGGCCGAGACAAATCACCGATTTTCGGATCAGACTCACCAATGCAAGTCTATGGGTGTGATTAAAAATCGGATTAAAAACGGACCACACGTGTGACTTTCGATAAAATCGCAAGACTTCTCCAGGTGACAGGAAATAGCATCAGGCATTGGCAGGAAGCTTTGGCATGCAAATTTCACTGGCACCAGTAAAAAAAAAGCTGGAAGAATGCTTCCACGGATCTACAATCACAGGGTAGGGCTCACCAAAGCGTCGGGATATAACCCAATTGAAAACAACACGCTCAGTGGTGTTAAAAGTCAGCCTGTCTGTCATGTTTAACCAGTGGCGGATTATAATGAGGTCAATCTGGGCGGTAGCCCAGGGCCCAGTGGTGTGGGGGGCCCAGGAGTCCAGGGAAAATTGCCCCATTATAATCTGCCACCATAGCGCTACGCCCCCCCATGTACTGACCCTTTCCTCCCCCTATCAGACCCACCTGCCACCGCAGCGCCAGCCCCTCACTGATAAATCCCTGCTCTGTGCGCACAGGACCTGTGATGAGGTCACAGGAAGGGAGGAGTCAGGGGTTACATGATCAGGGGTTTCAGTTGGAGGCCCCTGATCATGTGACCCCCTGACTCCTCCCCTCCTGTGACCTCATCACAGGTCCTGTGCACTCTTTCTTGCTCTCTGTTCTTTTTTCCTTTCTCTCTGTTTCATCTTTCTTTCTCTCTGTTCTTTCTTTCTCTCCTTTCTCTCTCTTTTTCTTTTTCTCTCTCTCTGTTCTTTCTTTCTTTTCCTCAGTACCAATGTGCCCACAGAACCAGCCACTATGCCCATAATGCCAGCCACTGTGCCCTCAGTACCAGTCAGTGTGATCAGCAGTGCTAAATGGGTGTGGTTGGGGCATGGACATGGGTGTGACTAGTTGTGAAATGAGTGTGGTCGGGCAGCCGGTAACCAATCATCATAGTGGCTGTCATCTGTTTCTATCAACTTTGTTATATGTGGGCAGTGGGCACCTCTAGTAAGGTGGGCACGAGATGGCGGGTCTTGTCGCCTCTGCCTCACACATAAGTTACTATGAGGTGTACTTTATTCCTGCCACATTTCTTTCTTGGCCTACTCAGAGAAATGTTTTGACCAGTTGAAAGTTATACAACCTGAGGATTGTGCATGTGTGCGCTGCCCGCATGTAGTGATATGTGTCTGTGTGTGTGTATATATATATATATATATATATATATACTTACTCCAATCCCTATATAAACCCTGCCCCTCCGACCGCCATCCACTTTCCCATGCTCCTGTTCTAATCCTGGGGTCTTTTTTGTCCCCCCTTGGTCCTCCACATGCTGAACATCTGGGACATGAATAACATTGCGCATTGTGCGCTTGTTTGTCGCCAGATGCAGCGTCGTGTCCAGCGTGTGAGAAGACGGCGACTTGTCTGTGGCGTTAACCCCTCTGCTGCCATGTTGGGCACAGCCTGTGACGAGGAGCGTCTCTTCCTGTGTATCCGGCCACAGGCTGCACATTGGAGGCTGCTTCTTCTATCTGGGGAAGTTCATGAAGCAGAAGCCTCTGTGTGACTCATGTGAAGTAACTTGTCTGATAGGTCATGGGTCCAGGTCACCAGGTGATTGCAGACTATTAGCTGATGTTAGGTACAGGTGAGTCAGGACTAGATGTTGGGTGGAAGCCTTCCAGTATTTGTAAGGCCTTGTGCAAACGCTGAATATTTGATGAGTTTTTACCTCCGTATTTATAAGGCCTCGTGCACACGCTGAGTATTTGGTGAGGTTTTACCTCAGTATTTATAAGGCCTCGTGCACATGCTGAGTATTTGGTGAATTTTTACCTCAGTGTTTATAAGGCGTTGTGCACACGCTGAGTATTTGTTGAGTTTTTCACTCAGTATTTGTAAGGCCTCATGGACACACTGAGCATTTGGTGTTTTTTTACCTCCGTATTTGTGAGGCCTCGTGCACACGTTGCGTATTTCCAGAGTTTATTTTACCTAAGTATTTAACCCCTTACCGCCCCTTGACGCACTGTATGCATCATGAAAACTAGTGACTTCCCGACCCCGTCACATGATCGGGGGGCCCACAGAGTCTGAACAGCCCGGGGCCCTGACTACCCTTAATCCACCCCTGTGTTTAGCACAAAGCAGATCTAACCAAATCCAAGCACAGACTCTATTGCAAAGTTAGGAGGCTCCCACCTGTTGTAGAGCCAATAAATATAGGGCTGGATGATGATTTAAATTAGTTTCAGGCCTAAAAACTGTTATGTGTCCATTTTGGTAGCCTCCGACAAAATATCGGCAGATGAATGTCAAACGGATGCTTAGATGCGATTAAAATCGCATCATCGCAGGAAAATCGGATGACAGACGGATCACTGTTCAGGAAACATTTGTGCGTTTTTTGGTCCGTAAAAATCGGACCGATTTTTTTTTTTTGTCGTTGTGTGTAACTCCAGCCATAGAGACATATTCGCTCGTCACGAGGACGATTTCGGCTGCACTACGGCCATCACTCACGAGATACCAACTGAAAATACCGCACCCATAAGAGAGTGCTATCGGCAAATTCCACCACAGCTGTACCAGGAAGTGAACAGTATGCTAAGTCAGAGGTTACAGAAAGGCATCATTAGAGAGAGTCAGAGTCCATGGGTTGCTCCTTTAGTCCTGGTCTGAAAAAAAGGATGGTACTCTGCGTTTTTGTGTGAATTATCGTAAACTAAATGCCTGTACTGTGAGAGATTCATATCCATTACCCAGGATTGAAGAATCCTTGCCCACATTAGGAAAAGCCAAATTCTTCTCAACATTGGACCTCGCCAGCAGTTATTGGCAAGTACTGATGTCAGAACAGGACCAGGCAAAGACCGCCTTTATATTACCCATGGGCCTGTTCGAATTCAACCGAATGCCGTTTGGCCTAGCCAATGCTCTTAGTATCTTTCAGCGTCTTAGGGTCCCGTTACACATAGCGACGCTCCAGCGACCCCGACAACGATACGACCTGGTAAGGATCGCTGGTACGTCACTACATGGTTGCTAGTAAGCTGTCAAACACTCAGATCTACTCATCGACGCAGCAACGATACGGCGATCCATATAACGAATTCGGCGGTCGTTGGGACCTTGTCACACAGCAGCTATTCTGACGACTCAGTCCTTGATAGGCGTGCTTCAACGAGGTCGCTCGTCGTTGTTATGGTGTTAAACACAGCGATGCATGCTGGCCAGCGGGAAACCAACGATCAAAAAATGGCCTAGAACATTCGAGCACGATTAGCGATATCGCAGCGGGGGGCCGGTCGCCGCTATGTGTCACACGCAGCAAGATCGCTGGCGAGGTTGCTGTTGCGACACAAAACCTGTGACGATCTCGCTATGTGTGAAGTACCCTTTATGGAGAAGTGTTTAGGTGATTTGAACTCTGAAGCTACGCTGATCTATTTAGACGACATCATAGTCTACGCTGCTTCATTTGAAGATCATCTACAAAGATTAGAACAGGTGTTAAGTCGCCTTCAAGGATACGGGCTAAAAGTGAAGCCCCAAAAGTGCCATTTGTTCCCAATCAGATTGGGCCATGTGGTATCTGCTGAAGGAGTGAAACCATCTCGAGAGAAAATTGCTGTGATAAAGGATTGGTCCACTCCAGAGACGATGAAAGATGTACGAGCATTCCTGGGACTGACCGGGTATTACCACCGTTTCGTGAAGAATTTTGCCCGCATAGCGAAACTGCTGCTAGAACTACTGAAGGGAGTGCCTTCGGGTGCAAAGAACTGGACTATACGTTGGAGGGAACATCAGGAAAAAGCCTTTCAAGATCTAAAGAAGGACATTGACAGAAGCTCCTGTGTTGGCTTATGCGGACTTTACTCAACCGTTTATTCTCCACACTGACGGGAGTTTGCATGGACTTTGGGCTGTGTTGTCACAGATACAGGACGGGAAGAGATGGTGATCGCTTATGCAAGTCGATCCCTTCACGATTCCGAACGTAATCTGGACAAATACAGTTCCTTCATGTTAGAGCTGCTGGTGTTCGTGTGGGCTATGACGGAGAGGTTCGCGGAACATTTGTCTGGGTCCGAAGTATTAGTGCGCACCGACAACAATCCGTTGGTTCATCTGGAGAATGTGAAGCTGGGAGCTCTGGAGCAACAATGTGTGGCTAGAATGGCAAAGTTTCGGTATAAGATTGCTTACAAAAGAGGAGCTGAGAACACTCATGCTGATGCCCTATTCAGGATGAAACATGCTAAACCTGGGCCAAATAGAGATGAAGAGTTAAGGTACTGTCACACTTAGCGATGTACCAGCGATCCCGACCAGCGATATGACGCTGTCAGGGTCGCTGGTGCATCACTAAGTGGTGGCTAGTGAGCTGCCACACAGGCAGATCTCACCAGCGACATCGCAGGGGTCGGGGATCGCTACTTACCTGTCACACTAGGCGATCCTGCGTCCTCCCGCCCGGCTCCACGCTCGTCTCTCCACAGGAAGCGCCGCAGGAAACTGATGACGAGAAACGGTCCTGGACGTTCTCGCACGATCAGCGATAACCAGTGGGGGAGCCGGTCGTAGGTAAGTATCAGACACAGCGATGTCGCTAGCAATATTGCTATAACGTAACAAGTTATAGCGATATTGCTAGCGATATCGCTTAGTGTGACAGTACCTTTAGAAATGAGGAGATCCCCAGGTTCCTAGACCTCGCCAAGTCAATGGTGGCCACGCAGGACCAGGTGCAAGTTTTGGCTCGGGAAGGTGTCTTGGGGCGATCCCGGGATGAGTGGGTCCGGTTACAACAAGATGATAGTGAACTTTCAAAATTGGCATGTGGAAAAATAATCTACAGCATGCTGCGAGTGGCTCTGGAATTCGGATTACACGCACCCACTGAAATTTATCGATGCGTGTGATACATCAGGCTGCGCTCAGCTGTCATCAGAGTGCAGTCCAATATCCACGGCCTCAGACAATGGAGAAGATGGAGAAATTAAGTTGTCTTCTCAATATGCTCCGATTCTTTCATCCAAGAGAATCGAATCACTCTAGGATGACACTCAGATGAGAGTTTGAGCTGAGTGTCAGTAGCATAATCATCACTTGTGTGACCCTGGCCTTACAATTTTTTCCTCTGGACAATTCTTTGTCAGGTACATGTCAGGTACATACAACCTCCAAAGAGAATACAAAGTGTAAGGAATGAACTCACCAACATCACATGTAGTATTGTGTCACCTCACATGTGGGACCGGCTTCAGACTGCAGCCCAGTGTAACATACATGAAAACTTTTTTGGAGAAAAAGCAGGTACGTCCCTTTTTACAAATGATATGCTTTATTTCAGATCCATAAATAACAGTTCTGTTGGCTCATACAGACATTTCTGATGCTTCTCCGGCATTGCTGGCCGCTCTTAGTAATAGAGAACTAAATTTGGAAATGTGGAAGGAAAAAAATTAACATTTTATTTTTTTCACAAAAAATTTACTTTGGAACTAAACTTTTTTATTTTCACAAGGGTATCAGGAAAAAATGGACCACAAAATTTGTTGTGCAATTTTTCCTAAGTATGCCGATACCCCATATGTGGGGGAAAGCCACTGTTTGGGCGCATGGCAGGGCCCAGAAAGGAGGGAGCACTGTTTGACTTTTTAAACGCAAAATTGGCTGGAATCCATGGCGGGCGCCATGTCGCATTTGGAGACCCCCTGATGTACCTAAACAGTGGAAACCCCCCAGTTCTAACTCCAACCCTAACACAACACTAACCCCAACACACCCCTAACCCTAATCCCAACCCTGACCATAACTCTAACCACAATGCTGGTTCACATTGCGTTAGGGTCAATGCGCTGACGGGATCCGTTTCATAGCGGCACTAACGCTATGCAACGGATGTGTTAACGCACCCATTGCCCGCAATGACAGTAGCGCATCCTAACGCATGCCAAAATCGGCATGCGTTAGCGATGATGCGTTACTTCATGACGCACCCTCAAACGTGGTCTACAGCGTTCGGGGGTGCGTCGGGTCTAGCGCACAGCGAACTGCTACCATGCGTTAGCGCATACGTTAGCGCTAGGGCACAAAAGATGTCAAAATTGACATCAGCGTTAGCGCATCCGTTTAACGGATCCGTGAAACGGATGCCCCTAGCGCAATGTGAACCTAGCCTAACCTCAACATCACCTGTTGTGAACTCCCTCGATTTGACTTCTGAGTCGGAGCTCCCTCTGGTGGTTGCTGTGGGTAGTGGACCTGGCCAAAGTCTGCCACCTGACGACGATGATTGGAAATCAGGGGTTACTGACTGGAGTATTTAAGTGAGCAGGCTCCCTGCAGTGGCTGCTGGTGATTAGTTTCTTCCTGTGCATTCTGAGGTCTGCTGTCTCTTGCCTGATCCTGCATTTTTCAGTTAAGTTGTTCATTTGCTAATCCTTTGCATCTGATAAGGTTTTGCCTCTTTCTGCTTTGCTGTGAGGGTTCAGCATGCTCCCTCCTTTAGCAGTGCTGGACCCCGCGCCATATGTTACAGCTTGTGTCAGTTTGTTCACTCCCCTGTTATATTAGTCTATTTTGCTTTACTGCCAGTTCACACCCGAATGCTGATATAGTGGGGGAGAGGTCGTGAGACCTCAGTGTTTTTTGTACATCAGACGTGTTGGATTTTTTAGGGTTTTTGCGTGATTGCAGACAGTGTCTTTCCTTTCCTATCTAGTCAGTTTGGGCCCCATTGTTTGCTCAGTCTATTTTCTGCCTGCATTTGTGTCTCATCTTGTCTCACCGACAATATATGTTTGGGGGCTATCTATTCCTTTGGGGTTCTACTCCGGGGCAGTTTAGATTTCACCTTTCTTGCTTTAGGCTTAGTTAGCTCTCTGGCTGTGCCGAGGCGTCTAGGGCATCGTAGGTACGCCCCACGGCTACTGCTAGTTCTGTTGTTAGGATTAGGGGTCTGCAATCTGCTAAGTTACCAACCTTTCTGGTTTCCTGGTGGCCTAGCTTATTCCTGCCATCCTCCTCGGTGACCAGTTTATAGCAATCACCCTAACCCCAACACCATAACCCTAACCCCAACCCTAACCCAAGCTATAACCCCAACTATAACCCCAACCATAACCCTAACCCTAGCGATAACCCCAAATATAGCCCCAACCATAGCCCTAGCCCTAACTCTAATGGAAAAATGGAAAAATAAAACATTTTTTTATTAATAAATTTTACCTAAAGGGGTGATAAAGTGGGGTTTGATTTACTTTTTTTTTTCACTGAGTTGGGTCTATATCACAGTGATCAAAATGAACCAATAGAAGAAATCTATTGTTGCCGGCCGTCAGATCTCGTTGGGTGCACTGGGCATGCACCAGCCATTTTCTTCCCGGAAGAAGATTCCGAGGGCCGGGGTGACACAGCTGGAGGGACAGTGGGACATCACAGATATTGGGGAGGGGGGTTCGGGGGACCCCATTTCTCTCTCCTCTGATGTGCTAGATCACATCAGAGGAGAGAAATAAATGGGAAACCTGTTTTTTTTTTTGTGGTCGCCGTTATTTTGTGAATAACAGTGATCACAACACTGGGGTCGGTAAAAAAAGACCTAAATCATGTTCTCCAGGGTCTCAGGGACCCCTGGTAGCCGAGACCCCGGAGAATTACTGACGCTGGTGGGGCGCTATAACCTTATTCTTCAGTATCGTTGAAAAGCGGCGCTGAGGAACAAGTACCCTTAACTGCCGCCATTAAAAGTCGCATCGGCAGTCGTTAAGGGGTTGAAGGGACCAGACCAGGCCATGCAACCAATTCATTACCATATAGATGAAATGGACTCTAATTATCCACCTTGACCTCTGAAACCTTTTACAAAGTGCCACAATGACATTATTGCCATACAATGTAATTCCAGAGTAGTTCTACTAACTTGAACAATGATAAATCCACAACAATAACCCATATAACCCAGTAATACAGAAGATTAGTTAATATGGCTGGTTAGATGGGGAGGTGGATATATTACTGTAGGATAAATGTAAGTAAATAGGAGAGAACACAATAGACAACATTACTTTGTGGGCAATTCATTTCCTGAGGAGCCACATGAGAAACCGTGACTGTTCTGGAGAGCCGAACCAATAAGCTGAAACTAATTCTGCTCAATATTAATATATTAATTACAATTATTTTATCCTGTAGACCAGGGTTCCCCAACTCCAGTCCTCAAGGCCCACCAACAGATAATGTTTTCAGGATTTCCTTTGTATTGCACAGGTGATGCAATTATCACCTGAGCAATACTAAGGAAATCCTAAAAACATGATCTGTTGGTGGGCCTTGAGGACTGGAGTTGGGGAACCCTGCAGTAGACTGTGTGCCCTCACGAGCAGGGTCCTCTCTCCTTTTGTACTTGTGTGCCTTGTATTGCTCATGTTTATTGTACTTGTCTTTGTATGTCCCTTTTTCACATGTAAAGCGCCATGGAATAAATGGCACTATAAAAATGAATAATAATAATATTAATTGTATCACCTAATAGTGAGCAGAATTAAGTATGCTGACTCCCCCTATATACTGTATAAGTTTATATACAGCCCCCCTATATACCGTAAAAGCTCATACACAGCTTCATACATACAGTATGAGCGCTCTCATAGCCTCTCGATATACAGTGTAAGCACCTACATACCCTCTCTATTTACAGCATGAGCCCCCACATAACCTCTCTATATAAAACATGAGCCCCCACATAGCCCCCTGTATACAGTTTGAGACCACACATAGCCCCCTACATACAGTATGAGCCCTTACATAGCCTTCTGTATACAATATGATCCCCCACTTAGCCCACCAATAAACAGTAGGAGACCGACCACACATAGCCTCCTATATACAGTGTACAGGGGGGCTCAGATTGTGCTGGCAATGGGCCCCCTGACTCCCGGGCCCCATATATGCAGTATGAGCCCCCACATAGACTCTTTATATGCAATAAAAGCCCTCATATAGCCTCCTGTCTACAGTGTAGGCTCCCATATAACCTCTTATATACAGTATGAGCCCCCACATAGCCTCCTATATAGAATATTAACCCCCACCTAGGTTCATATATACAGTATAAGCCCCCACATAGCCTTATTTACAGTGGGGAAAAAAAGTATTTAGTCAGTCAGCAATAGTGCAAGTTCCACCACTTAAAAAGATGAGAGGCGTCTGTAATTTACATCATAGGTAGACCTCAACTATGGGAGACAAACTGAGAAAAAAAAAATCCAGAAAATCACATTGTCTGTTTTTTTTTCATTTTATTTGCATATTATGGTGGAAAATAAGTATTTGGTCAGAAACAAAATTTCTTCTCAATACTTTGTGATATATCCTTTGTTGGCAATGACAGAGGTCAAACGTTTTCTGTAAGTCTTCACAAGGTTGCCACACACTGTTGTTGGTATGTTGGCCCATTCCTCCATGCAGATCTCCTCTAGAGCAGTGATGTTTTTGGCTTTTCGCTTGGCAACACGGACTTTCAACTCCCTCCAAAGGTTTTCTATAGGGTTGAGATCTGGAGACTGGCTAGGCCACTCCAGGACCTTGAAATGCTTCTTACGAAGCCACTCCTTCGTTGCCCTGGCGGTGTGCTTTGGATCATTGTCATGTTGAAAGACCCAGCCACGTTTCATCTTCAATGCCCTTGCTGATGGAAGGAGGTTTGCACTCAAAATCTCACGATACATGGCCCCATTCATTCTTTCATGTACCCGGATCAGTCGTCCTGGCCCCTTTGCAGAGAAACAGCCCCAAAGCATGATGTTTCCACCACCATGCTTTACAGTAGGTATGGTGTTTGATGGATGCAACTCAGTATTCTTTTTCCTCCAAACACGACAAGTTGTGTTTCTACCAAACAGTTCCAGTTTGGTTTCATCAGACCATAGGACATTCTCCCAAAACTCCTCTGAATCATCCAAATGCTCTCTAGCAAACTTCAGACGGGCCCGGACATGTACAGGCTTAAGCAGTGGGACACGTCTGGCACTGCAGGATCTGAGTCCATGGTGGCATAGTGTGTTACTTATGGTAGGCCTTGTTACATTGGTCCCAGCTCTCTGCAGTTCATTCACTAGGTCCCCCCGTGTGGTTCTGGGATTTTTGCTCACCGTTCTTGTGATCATTCTGACCCCACGGGGTGGGATTTTGCGTGGAGCACCAGATCGAGGGAGATTATCAGTGGTCTTGTATGTCTTCCATTTTCTAATTATTGCTCCCACAGTTGATTTCTTCACTCCAAGCTGGTTGGCTATTGCAGATTCAGTCTTCCCAGCCTGGTGCAGGGCTACAATTTTGTTTCTGGTGTCCTTTGACAGCTCTTTGGTCTTCACCATAGTGGAGTTTGGAGTCAGACTGTTTGAGGGTGTGCACAGGTGTCTTTTTATACTGATAACAAATTTAAACAGGTGCCATTACTACAGGTAATGAGTGGAGGAAAGAGGAGACTCTTAAAGAAGAAGTTACAGGTCTGTGAGAGCCAGAAATCTTGATTGCTTGTTTCTGACCAAATACTTATTTTCCACTATAATATGCAAATAAAATGAAAAAAAACAGACAATGTGATTTTCTGGATTTTTTTTTCTCAGTTTGTCTCCCATAGTTGAGGTCTACCTATGATGTAAATTACAGACGCCTCTCATCTTTTTAAGTGGTGGAACTTGCACTATTGCTGACTGACTAAATACTTTTTTTCCCCACTGTATATAGTGTGAGCCCCCACATAGGCTCTTTTATACAGTGTGAGCCCCCTATATATACTATGAGCCTCCACAAAAACCTCTCTATACAGTGTAAGCACCCACATAGCCTTGCTATATAGAGTTTGAGACCCCCACATAGCCTCCTATACACAGGCTGGGATCCAACATAGCCCCCTATATACAGTATGAGCCCCCACTTAGCCTCCTGTATACAGTATGAGTCCCCATATAGCCACTCTATATACACTGTGAGCCCCCACATAACCCCCATATATAGTATGAGCCCCCACATAGTCCCCTGCATACAGTGTAAGCACATATCCTCTCTATACAGAGTTTGAGATTCCAAAATAGCCTCTATATATATAATGAGCCCCGACATAGCCTCCTACATACAGTATGAGCCCCTAAATAGCCTCATATATACAGTATGAGCCCCCATATTGCCACTCTATATACAGTGAGTCCACACATAGCTCCCCATATATATAGTATGAGCCCCCAGATTGTCCCCTACATACAGTGTAAGCACATAGCCTCTGTAAGACCACTGACTGCATCCCTGCATGGCTTCTCATCCCCCATTATGCAGTGAGCTTCTTGTTCTCTGCTTGTTGTGTATGCTTAAGGTGCCTGTGCATGCACTTCCTGATTCTTAAAGAGACAGTGCTAATGTGTCTTCAGCCTATTGCTTTGAGGCACTTGGAACATAAGGTACTTCCACCTGTTGGTAGGTGTCTGAGCAACATTCTCTTTCAGTGTGTTTGTGCAACTGCTAGTTGTCAGGGCCTTTCCTGTTCCTGCTACCCTGGGGGCTGAATACCCAGGCCTGAACCTTGAATCTGTACCTGTAGTAGTTGTATCTGATCAATCCTGTTTCCGCCACCCTGGAGGCTGGATACCCAAGCCTGAACCTGTATCTTTGTCTGTCCTTGTCTGAATTAGGACCAATCCCTGAACCTGTTTGTATCTAAGCCTGGATATTTTCCTAAATTCTCTATATCTGAACCTGTACCTATCTCTAAAACCTGCAGTGTCTGAACCTGTACCTATCTCTAAAACCTGCAGTGTCTGAACCTGTACCTATCTCTAATCTGTTGTCTATGTGCAACATTAGCGGTTTGTGTGTACTCTTGCTGCATCATTGTAAGTACCTTGTGTGAGTCTGGCTCTGGCTGTCATGTGTACTTGTCCTTGATAATGGCCTTATGCTAATTCTCTGTTTCCTGGGAGTTGCACAAGCTCTCATCATACTCTCACCTGCATGCCTGGCTACCTGCTGCTGCTCATTCCCCGCACTATTTGCTCTCGGTTATTTTTATTTTTATGCGCATGCGCGCTCACAGTGTTCAGGCAGAGACGTCTGCCCTTACTGACACAGTGCATCATTTCTGCGTCTACTTCCGCATCCGCCCAGTTGATCCACGGCGATCACCGGTATGTTGTTACTTGTGATTCAAACTGTATTTTACTCTCGTTTTGCTAGAGGGACAACACTTCCCCTGACAAAGCCCTTCCTGATACGCTGATATGCGTGAGGCCATGTCATGGTCTCCTGCTCCTTGTATCCTTAAGCCCCCGTCACACTAAGTGAGATCGCTAGCGAGATCACTGCTGAGTCACAAGTTTTGTGACACAACAGCGACCTCAGCAGCGATCTCGCTGTGTGTGACACCAATCAGCGATCGGCCCCCTCGATGGGTATCGCTGAGTGTGCAGTGTGCAGTAGTGTCCTGGGCCTTTTTGATCGTTGGTCTCCCACTGGCCAGCACGCATCGCATGGCAGCGGGAGACCATCGATCAGCGAGCTCCCAGCGCTGTAAGCAGACGCTGGGAGCTGGTATCCAAGGTAAACAGTGGGTAACTAAGCGAGTGCGTCGCTTAGTTACCCGCTGTGTACCCTGGATACCAGCATGCTCGCACTGGGAGCTGGTATCCAAGGTAAACAGCGGGTAACTAAGCGCCGTGACAGCTCACCAGCGATCATGTAGCGATACACCAGCGATCCTGACCAGGTCATATCGTTGTCGGGATCGCTGGTGCATCGCTATGTGTAACGGGACCCTTAGGATGACTTGAGGTTTTCCTTGTTTACAGGTATCCTTCCCTGTGCCTACACTATCCTCCGTCAAGGCTGATTTCTACCTTTACTAGCTTTTTTGAGCATAACCCGAGTGTTAGTATATACCCAGCCATTACTTCTTCCCTATTGTGGGGGGCAAGAGACATATGTATGTCCTTGTTCCAGCCGGAGCTACCTACTGTTTTGGTTTCTTCTGTTTATTATGTTATTTAATAGGAGGGTTCTGTCCTCATTTGTTTCTGTATATGTTCTTTTGGACAGTGGAGCATGACCTTTACTTCATCAGTTTCAGCTGGGGATTTGAGTATTAACCAATATATGTCTGGAGGCTAATGTTGTATTAGATACCTGTATGTTCTATATATTTCTGGGCACAGTTCTTGGAGCTTCTTGCTAACCACATTCGTGATAGGGTATTGTAATGATTGAGTCACCGAGGAGGAAAAAACAAAACACAAGCTCAGCCCAGAAAATCAGAGTGGTTGGAAACTAGCGGATTGCAGACCCCTAATCCTATCACACAACTAGCAGTAGCCGTGGAGTGTTCCTACGGTGATCCTAGACACCTCGTCACAGCCGGAGATCTACATAAGCCTAAAGAGAGAAAAGGAAAAAACTGACTGCCCCAGAGCAGACCCGAAAGCAATAGGCAGCCCCCAACAAATAATGACGGTGAAGCAAGATGAAAACACTAACACAGATAGAAAGATAGGTTGAGCAAACGATGGGGCCCAAGCTAACTAAAAAGGACAGGACAGAAAAGCTGCTGTCTGCAATCCGAGAAAACCCTGCTAAAAATATTACCAACACAACTGACAAGCAAAAAGGACCCTGAAGTCACTAGACTTCAAACCCTATATCAGCACTCAGAATATTCTGAAAGCAGAGCAAAAGAGAACACTGATCAAGGAAAAAGAATCCAGCACACCCCCAGCCGGGGATGGCTGAACTCAAAAAACAAGGAAAACAAAACCGAAACTAATAAGTTCAATAGCAGAGCAAAAACTTATCTTTGGGAAGCAGGAATCAGACTGGTCTCCAAGAATCCAGCAGAGAAATCACCAGCCACTCAGAAGGGCGTCGGCTGCCTTATATCCAGTCTGAAGTTCCCGTTACCCAGTCACAATCCACCTGATCAGGTGTTTGGTTTCTTTCACCCAAATCAGCCTCGCTACCTTCCTTCACCAGAAGAGGGAGATCCTCAGACACAAAAGGTGAATGAACAGATGAGCTCACAACAGGGTAAAATTTCATTCATATAACTTGCGTTTATTTGTGAAAAAACTGAAATTTGGCAAAGATTTTGAAAATTTCACAATTTTACAACTTTGAATTTTCATGCCCTTAAACCACAGAGATATGGCACACAAACTTAATAAGTAATATTTCACATATGTTTACTTTACATCAGCACAATTTTGGAACCAAAATTTTTTTTGTTAGGAAGTTATAAGGGTTAAAAGTTGACCAGTGATTTCTCATTTTTGCAACACCATTTTATTTTTAGGGACCACATCACATTTGAAGTCACTTTGAGGGGTCTATATGATAGAAAATACCCAAAAGTGACACCATTCTAAAAACTGCACCCCTCAAGATGCTCAAAACCATATTCAAGATGTTTATTAACCCTTCAGGTGCTTCACAGGAATATTTTGAATGTTTAAAAAAAAAATTAACATTTAACTTTTTTCACAAAAAAAGTACTTCATGTCAAATTTTTTTTATTTTACTAAGGGTAACAGGAGAAATTGGACTGCAAAAGTTATTTTCCAATTTGTCCTGAGTACGCTGATATCTGATATGTGGGGGGGAAACCACTGTTTCTGCGCTAGGCAGAGCCCAGAAGGGAAGGAGCGCCGTTTGACTTTTTCAATGCACAATTGGCTGGAATTCAGATTGGACGCTATGTCACATTTGGAGAGCCCCTGATGTGCCTAAACAGTGGAAACCCCCCACAAGTGACCCCATTTTGGAAACTAGACCCCCCAAGGAACATATCTAGATATGTGGTGAGAACTTTGAACCCACAAGGGCTTCACAGAAGTTTATAACGTACAGCCGTACAATTAAAAAAATCATATTTTTTCCACAAAAATGATCTTTTCACCCACAATTTTTATTTTCCCAAGGGTAACAGGACCCTAAAAGTTATTGTGCAATTTTTCCTGAGTACGCTGATACCCCACATGTGGGGGTAAACCACTATTTAGGCGCATGGCAGAGCTCGGAAGGGAAGCAGCACCATATGACTTTTATGGCTGTAGTTGAGATCGGACGCCATGTTGTGTTTGGAAAGCTCCTGATGTGCCAAAACAGTGGAAACCCCCCACAAATGACACAATTTTGGAAACTAGAACAAGGAACTTATCTAGATGTGTGGTGAGCACTTTGAACCCCCAAGGGCTTCACAAAAGTTTATAAAGCCCGGGCGTGAAAATAAAAAAGTCATATTGGGGCATGGCATGGCAGGAGAGGAGTGAGGACGCGTACTGGAGAGCTCCCGCTCCTATCCCGAGAACCGACCCAATCAGAGACTCACCTAGATGTCTAATACCCCGATGTCCACCAGGAGAAGCCGTGGGAGTGCACCCACAGGCCTCACGGCATCCGAAATGGTCCCCCACGATATCTCCCGCTACTTCACTGGGGCGGGTAAGAAGAAAGCTGCAGGCGCCATGATGGATGCGGCGCGCAAGGGACAATCAGCTCCGCTGCCAGCGGGGAATAAGGTACCGGAGGTGGGGGAGCAATGTGGGAGGAAAGGAGACGATGGGGAGACTCCCCCGAAATCTAATGGGGTGACCCCGGCGGCCATAAAAGGAACGGGGCAATCTTCTCAGGGCGGTAACGGCGCCGCTGAGCCCCTGGCAACATGCGCTTTACAGGGAGACCCCGTGGTCAGGCCAGAGAGGTCTCACACTGATACAGCTTGTGCAGACCTAGGGAAAGCCTCCCTGGAACACCCTGCATCATACTCCCGGGGAGATCATCATATCATTCTCCCTGAATGCAACTTTGCTATTACAGATGGCGATATAATGCAAGGAGGAGCGGATCCCATAATGAGAGGGCAGCTTGACCATCCTATGTCACCTGCTCATCAAGATGACTTGCCGTCAGCCTTACCTCCCCCACCTACCCTTCAACTAGCAGCGTCCCTAGCACCACAGTGTGGACCTTCGGCCCCTCTTCCTGCAACACCCATAGGAGTCGATTTCACATTACTGTACGATAAGATTAGAGACATACCGACGAAACAAGACATGGAGCAATATATTGTACGCCTGGAATCTTCTTACAAAGCTTAGCTTTCCATACTTAAAGACGACATTCAACAATGTGGTGAGAAGGTTGAATCTCACGATCAGCTTATAGCTTCCCTGAACGACAGAATGGAGGCTCAGGAGGCCGCTGTGGCTACCCAGGCTAGACAGCTGCAGACCTTAGCGGAGATGCTGGACGATTCTGAAAACAGGGGACGCAGGAATAACATAAGAGTAAGGGGATTACCTGAGTCTATACCCCCTAAGGAGTTAAATAACACTTTGAGAAGTATTTTCAACTCGGTATTAGACAGGCCTCAAGATACAACAATGGAGTTAGATCGTGCTCACAGGGCTCTAGGCCCGCGTCCTAGTGAACAGGACCCACCGAGAGATGTGATTTGCCGAGTCCATAAGTATCAACTTAAAGATGCGGTCATGGGAGCGGCCAGGAAGAAAGGACCCATTAAGTACTTGGATACCCGCATACAGCTCCTACCGGACC
Organism: Dendrobates tinctorius; assembly: GCF_039654945.1. Taxonomy (NCBI): domain Eukaryota; kingdom Metazoa; phylum Chordata; class Amphibia; order Anura; family Dendrobatidae; genus Dendrobates; species Dendrobates tinctorius. Next base: position 752,034 of record NW_027361758.1, read on the forward strand.
TATCCAGATGGACCTTACAGAGACGCAGAGCCCTTCGTCCACTTTTAGATGAGCCACTACAACATGATCTTCCTTATACTTGGGGGTTTCCATTTTGCCTCCAGGTTCAGAAAAGGGGCAGAGCGCATCGCCTGAGCCATCCTAACGGAATCCCGGCATTCTTGGCCGCCCTGGATGTATCTGAGGTGGACGTCACTGATTGGCCATCCTTACCGTCCCTTTATAGAATGAATGACCCTCGCAGGGGACGAGATCCTGAACGACAGCGTCGACCCGGAAGACAGCCCAATGGACTTGAGCATGCATATCCAGGAGAGGGAGAGAATGACTGATCGAGAAATTCTATGAATCGGGACGGGTTTTCTCATGAATGGTTCTGGGGTCAGGGATGGAGGACCAGTTTTATCAGTTGTCATCATCAGTCGATTTTCTTTCTCTTCCTTCTCCTCTCTCCCCCCCCCCTCCCCTTGCCCTTTTCTATGTGCTCTTGAGCGGCTATATCTTCCTACTGAACACCTTCAGATACCTGGGTGGATCGCCACCCTGTAATGCTCCATTTTAATGGAAGGCATGATCTCTAGAAGCTTATGTTATTCCAGATTTAAAGATTACGATGTTCTCGACATTATCAGTTCTGATGATACTGTAGTTATATACGATGTGTGATGTGTTAACGATTCGTGGATTCGGTAGATATAAGTACACATAATCTTAAAGGGTTAGACTTCTTGCTTTAGGGGTATGTGAATGTTATATTTCCATAGGATCGGGGACCGGAGGAGACGGGTCTCCATTTCTCTTCTTGTCGTACACTTACCCCCCCTGGAGGTGCTGTTCTGCCATTGTGGCGTACAGCAATTAGTACATACCTCCACCTGGTTGCACGTTACCTGTGGGTGTGTGCTTACTCGCACTCACATCATTGATTCTACTGTTACCTTTATCTTTTCTAACTCTTAACTCTATATTCATTCTTAGTGTTCAACCTATCCCCACTCTACTAGTCTCTTTCCCCTTCCCACAGCGGGCGCCGGACCTCGGAGCGGACTTACCCCTTTGGAAGAGGCCTGATTCTCTTGGCCCCAGACTGCAAGTACAATGCCTGGTAAGATTGACAAACGAAAGATTACACTTGGCTCCTTGAATGTTAGGGTCTTTAATACACCACAGAAGCAGTCGCATATCTTATATGGTATGCACAAGAAAAGAGTTAACGTATTGATACTGCAAGAGACACATTTTAAGATTGGGCATGTCCCTAGTATACCCGACCGCTATTACACGACTTGGTTCCATAGCGCCAACCCGGACTCACGGTCCCGAGGTGTTTCCATTTCACTCCACAAGTCCCTCCAACATACCATACTGGATAAAATAATTGATACTGAGGGAAGATACGTGATTTTGAAAATCCAGATTTTTTCAACAACATATACTATTGCGGGGTGGTACGCCCCCGGCCGAGACCAAATTCGAGCTGCGAGGTCTTTTTTGAAGACAGTAGCTGATTTCGCCGAAGGGGTTGTTGTCCTCGGGGGAGACTTTAATCTGACTCTTAATCCGACGCTGGACTCAACAGCGGCGAGGTCTTACCTCTCTTTTCGCCAATTGACCTCTCTGAAAAGAGACCTTCATGACCTACATTTTACTGATGTTTGGAGGCTCCTTAACCCCAACACGAAGGATTATATGTTCTTCTCCACGCCACATAAACCATACGGCAGAATAGATTTCTTCTTAATCATTGCGCATTGGCCTGGGATCTGAAGCCATCCATTGGGAGTTTCCTATGGTTGGATCATGCTCCAGTTTTCCTGGACATTAGCCCTCCTGATTTGGGGACGCGACAGTGGACGTGGAAATTGAACGATAATCTTTTAAAAGACCCTACTGTAACAACCCTGCTGGCATCACTGCATGGCCTCCCATCCCCCGCACACCAACTTACTTTCTGCTTCAAGCCATGCTGTGAATTCTGTCTGTTGCCAGCCCTGAGCTCCATGTGCTATGCCTCTTGTTTTCCTGCTTGCTCTTCATGTTTCCTGACTGTGTGTATAGGGGGGCGGCGCCTGAACTCTCTGGTTCTTATGCAGTCAGGGTGCACCTGTGTAATATGTCCCTTACCAATCACCTGGAGCCCTTGACTATTTAGTTTCGCCACTCCCACTGAATCATTGCCTGTGCAATGTCTAAACTCAGCTCCTTGCTGCTGAGGTAGCCAGGCCCTGTCCTATGTCTTGCCGTCTCTGAAGGCTCTTACTGCGTATTCCTGTGTCTTGGTACCTTGCCTAGCATTTCTCTGTCCGCCTGCCAGGAGGCAGAATATCCTGGTCCTTGTGTCTTTGTCCCTGTGTCTCTGTCTGAACTCAGTCTTACCTCTGTCTGTCAGTCTCCTTGTCTGTGGTTCCTTCTCTGCCGTGTCTTTCCTTGTGTCCTCCTTACCTGTGCGTCTGCACGGCTTCCTGGCCGCTCTGTCTGCTCGGCTCCTTAGCCGCTCTGCCTGCTCGGCTCCTTAGCCGCTCTGCCTGCTCGGCTCCTTAGCTGCTCTGCATGCTCGGCTCCTTAGCCGCTGTGCCTGCTCGGCTCTCTAGCCGCTCTGCCTGCTCGGCTCTCTAGCCGCTCTGCCTGCTCGGCTCTCTAGCCGCTCTGCCTGCTTGGCTCTCTAGCCGCTCTGCCTGCTCGGCTCTCTAGCCGCTCTGCCTGCATGGCTCTCTAGCCGCTCAGCCTGCCCGGCTCCTTTGCCGCCCAGCCTACGCCGCACTCCTGCGGCTCAGCCTACTCCACACTCCTGCCTATATCCATACCTGCACCTCCTGTGTGAACAGGTCCAAATCCTATTCCAGCATACATCACTCCCTCCTGCCTACACCTGCTGTGTGAACAGGTCCCTACCTGCTCCTTCTCATACCACGCCAATCTGTCCTGTGTCTCCAAGCCATGCCCGCCTGTTCTGTGTCTCCAAGCCATGCCCGCCTGTCCTATGTCTCCAAGCCGTGCCCGCCTGTCCTGTGTCTCCAAGCCGTGCCCGCCTGTCCTGTGTCTCCAAGCCGTGCCCGCCTGTCCTGTGTCTCCAAGCCGTGCCTGCCTGTCCTGTGTCTCCTAGCCACGCCTCCTTGCCCAGTGTCTCAGCCGTGCCTGTTGTGTCTACCTGCCTGCCTGTCTATAGCTTCTGTCAAAGTGACTTGTCCCCGAGTGGGACCAGCAGCCACAGCCAGACACCACCCTGGAGTGGCACCCGACAGCTATCTGCCGCACAAGCCTGACCTCACCATCAGAGGCTCCAGTGAAGACCGAGGTAGCTGTCGTAGTCACGCCCCTTCCAGGGTAGTCTGGTTTGTGGCACAGCGGGGCCACAAACCCCCGGCTCGCGCCAGTCAGCCAAGGCGCGAGCGTGACAGTTTGCACAGGCCATGGTCCCCGCTGAGTCCCATGTCCTTCTGCTTGCAGAGCATGAGGGACTTTCTCTCTGCCAGTATGAGCATCTGGAACAATTTGTTCCGCCCTGTGTGGTTCCGATTGTTGAGACTTCTGAACCCATCATTGTCTCCAATGCCATCTACAACCAGCTCCTGGCTTATGAGAGGCTTGACCCTGAAGATCCTCCAAGGTTCTATGGAGATCCTAAGGAGTGCCAAGGGTTCCTGGAGCAGTGCCTGCGGTACATTGAGTGGAATTCAGCCATTTTCCCCTCTGATTGGGTCAAAGTGGGATATATAATGTCCTACTTAGCAGGAGAAGCTTTGATGTGGATCTGTCCCCTCTGGGAAGCAGGGGATCCTATCATCACGGACCTAGAGGCCTTCCTAGTGGCCTTCCGTAAAGCCTTTGAAGTACCCAGTCCAGCTACGTCTGCCAAGTCTTCCCTTTCCAGATCTGAGAGGCGCGCCAGACGGGCGAAACCAGTGAAGAAACCGCCTCGTCAGACCGCGACTGCCGTCCGAAACCCTCTAGTTCCTCCACCTGTTAAAGCAGCGACTCGAGTTGAACCCAAGAAGACTGTTAAGAGTGGGCTGGCAAAGCAGCAGCCTGAAACCAGTCGTAAGATGGGCATACAGTATTGCTGCGGTTGTGTGGAACACCCGGACGGCTTCTGTCTGAGGGAGCGCAAGCTCCAAAACCTTGGGTCAGTGGGGGAGGCTGCCCTTGGTAAGAGTCCCTCCTCCTCACTAAGATCGGTGACTGTTCGTGTGCCTTGTGGGAGCTTCGGCCCTGCAGATGTGTTAAAGCTGCAAGCCAGACGGAGTCTGTGTAGGGTTCCTGTTCCACAGCTCCAGAATCCGGTGACGGTGTTTGGTGATGGTTGTACCCTACTTATGAACAGTTGAGTGTCGAGGGGACAACTACAGCTCCAAATCGGAGCATTATATTTGGAGAAGTTTATTTTACACTTGCTGACCAGTTTGCCCATCGGTCCTTCTGAGCCGGACACTCTACTGCCCGTTCCGGTCCGAAGACCCAGCGTGGTGCCGCACTTGGAGCTACCTAGTCACCAAAGGTATCTAGTTCCAATGTTACAAGGTCAGGCTACAGTGTTACCTTCCCTGTTGTGAGTTCATTTTCCCCTTCGTCACTGAGGTCTGGTGAACTCCCTATTCTGGTAAAGGAAGGTAATGAGCCTGATTATCAGGCACCTGAGCCTAATGATGATGACTGGCTGAATGGAGTCACTGACTGGATATAAGGCTGCCGACGCCCTTCTGCCCTGCGGGTGATTTCTCTGTGGACTTCTAGGACACCAGTCTGATTCCTGCTCCTCTAAAGCTAAGTTTTCTGCTTTGCCTTTTTGCATTTGTGTTTTGTTTTTTGTTTGCCTTGCTTTTCTGGATTCTGCCATTCCCTGCTGGGGTGAGCCGAATCTCCTTTTGCCTGTTGCTCTGTCTTCAGAATATTCCTGAGTACTGACATAGTCTTTTTGAAGCCTAGCGTCTTCAGGGCCTTTTTCACTGTCAGTCTGTTGGCTCTTATTTTCATAGGGTTTTTCACGGATTGCAGACATCAGCCTTCCTGTCCTTTCCTAGCTAGTTAGCTTGGGCCCCGTCTTTGCTCAGTCTATCTTTCTGTCTGTGTTGTGTTCTTTCTTCTTGCTTCACCGTCATTATATGGGGGGGCTGCCTTTTGTTTTGGGGTCTGCTCTGGGGCAGTTTAGATTTCCCTTTCTGTCTTTAGGCTATCTAGTCCTCCGGCTGTGATCGAGGGGTCTAGGGCATCGTAGGAACCCCCCACGGCTACTGCTAGTTGTGTTGATAGGTTCAGGGGTCTGCAATCCGATAGCTGCCAACCTCTCTGGTTTTCTGGACTTAGCTTGCATTTCTGTTTTTGCCTCCTACGGTGACTCAATCATTACACTTCCCCATCTGTTCTGCTGGCTATTGGGTCATGGTGTGCTGATGTCACTGAAGAAAAGGAAGCAGTGGCGCCCTCTCCACACACCTCCTGTGACCAGTTCCCAGAAGCATCCCTGTCGTTTGAAATTTTTTCTTTAGGCCATGGGCAGAAGATGGATCCTGTATGTATGCCTCCAGCTTCCATTTTGCAGGTGGGTGAAGAGGTTGGAACAGTGACCCACGTATCTCCATTTCTCACCAACCGGGAGGAGGAGGTCCAATTTTTCTGGCATGTCAGGCTGAAGTCGGACTCAGGGAAGGTGTCTTCTGTTTCTAGCTGGCCGGTCGGATGTAGGGGCGAAGTCTGAAGCTGCCTGGTCCCCACCTTTTGCCAATTTGGAGGAAGAAGTCTTTGTACCCTCTGTGTTGGAAACTGACTCCCTTGGGCACCAAGAAACCGGAAAATCTGGGATTCCTGATGGCACACATACTCCACCCTACCTGAAGGATGTCGTGTCAACCTGTACTGTGTGTGGTCCCATACTCCTTCTTCTGGTCATTCTGGCAGGCTTGAGGAAGAGGGGCCATAAAGGGGGGGTACTGTAACAACCCTGCTGGCATCACTGCATGGCCTCCCATCCCCCGCACACCAACTTACTTTCTGCTTCAAGCCATGCTGTGAATTCTGTCTGTTGCCAGACCTGAGCTCCATGTGCTATGCCTCTTGTTTTCCTGCTTGCTCTTCATGTTTCCTGACTGTGTGTATAGGGGGGCGGCACCTGAACTCTCTGGTTCTAATGCAGTCAGGGTGCACCTGTGTAATATGTCCCTTACCAATCACCTGGAGCCCTTGACTATTTAGTTTCGCCACTCCCACTGAATCATTGCCTGTGCAATGTCTAAACTCAGCTCCTTGCTGCTGAGGTAGCCAGGCCCTGTCCTATGTCTTGCCGTCTCTGAAGGCTCTTACTGCTTATTCCTGTGTCTTCGTACCTTGCCTAGCATTTCTCTGTCCGCCTGCCAGGAGGCAGAATATCCTGGTCCTTGTGTCTTTGTCCCTGTGTCTCTGTCTGAACTCAGTCTTACCTCTGTCTGTCAGTCTCCTTGTCTGTGGTTCCTTCTCTGCCGTGTCTTTCCTTGTGTCCTCCTTATCTGTGCGTCTGCACGGCTTCCTGGCCGCTCTGTCTGCTCGGCTCCTTAGCCGCTCTGCCTGCTCGGCTCCTTAGCCGCTCTGCCTGCACGGCTCCTTAGCCGCTCTGCCTGCTCGGCTCCTTAGCCGCTCTGCCTGCTCGGCTCCTTAGCCGCTGTGCCTGCTCGGCTCCTTAGCCGCTCTGCCTGCTCGGCTCTCTAGTCACTGCTCGGCTCTCTAGCCGCTCTGCCTGCTCGGCTCTCTAGCCGCTCTGCCTGCACGGCTCTCTAGCCGCTCAGCCTGCCCGGCTCCTTTGCCGCCCAGCCTACGCCGCACTCCTGCGGCTCAGCCTACTCCACACTCCTGCCTATATCCATACCTGCACCTCCTGTGTGAACAGGTCCAAATCCTATTCCAGCATACACCACTCCCTCCTGCCTACACCTGCTGTGTGAACAGGTCCCTACCTGCTCCTTCTCATACCACGCCAATCTGTCCTGTGTCTCCAAGCCGTGCCCGCCTGTTCTGTGTCTCCAAGCCGTGCCCGCCTGTCCTGTGTCTCCAAGCCGTGCCCGCCTGTCCTGTGTCTCCAAGCCGTGCCCGCCTGTCCTGTGTCTCCAATCCGTGCCCGCCTGTCCTGTGTCTCCTAGCCACACCTCCTTGCCCAGTGTCTCAGCCGTGCCTGTTGTGTCTACCTGCCTGCCTGTCTATAGCTTCTGTCAAAGTGACTTGTCCCCGAGTGGGACCAGCAGCCACAGCCAGACACCACCCTGGAGTGGCACCCGACAGCTATCTGCCGCACAAGCCTGACCTCACCATCAGAGGCTCCAGTGAAGACCGAGGTAGCTGTCGTAGTCACGCCCCTTCCAGGGTAGTCTGGTTTGTGGCTCAGTGGGGCCACAAACCCCCGGCTCGCGCCATTCAGCCAAGGCGCGAGCGTGACACCTACATGTGTAGCTGACGTTAAAACTACTATACTTTTTTACAAGATCACGAACACGACGCCACTGTCATGCCTATCAAATGGGAAACTCTAAAATGCGTCCTTAGAGGGGTTCTTATTAAACATGGCTCCCGCTTAAAGCAAATGAAAAATAAGGAAATTAAAGATCTCACGGAAAAAATATTATTTTTGGAGATGACTCAAAAGAATGACTTAAAGGCGGAGACGCAGTCTGACCTGATCAAATGTAGAGACGATCTGAAGTCTCTGCTAAACGAGAAGTCCCATATTCATAGAAATTGTTTTAAAAGTATATTATACGGCCAAGCTAATATATGTGGACGTATGCTGGCCAGATTTTTACACCCATGCTGTCAGATCACATACATCCCATCTAGGGATGGGCGAGTCTACTCGCTAGGACTCGTTACTCGGCGAATAGTAAGGGACTCGCTGGACTCATTACTCGGTGAGTCTCCCAGTGATTACTCGCACAGTAACGAGTCCAATGCAAGTCAATGGCAATCCTAGTTTTGTCAGAGTTTTTTTTCTCACTCGCTAGACTCGCTATATCACATCGCTGTCAACAGCGAGTCTGAGCAAGTCTGAGCGAGTCTGAGCGAGTCTACGATTCCGAGTCCTGTATACTGGATTCGGGACTCGCTTATACAGAATCTGTTATGTTCCTACAAGTTTCCAAGACAGCCTATGTCAACACACAGCGATTGTGAGCGAGTCTGAGCGAGTCTACGAATCCCGAGTCCTGTATACTGGATTTGGGACTCGCAAATATAGAATCTGTTATGTTCCTACAAAGCTTCCGAGACAGCCTAGCGTGTTAGGTCAGAAAACTTTTTTAGATGGACAAGCATGTTAGCCAATCATATTCAGTAATGTTGGTTGTGGCAGGACTATGATTGGCTTCTATCCATCGTGATGCCTATGTCATGTATGAGAGGCGAGGCTGTATATAAGCCTTTTCCACCGCCATTTCCTCTACATTCCTGAGAGATCTGAGATAGAGCAGGGTGAGGTAGATGCTTGAGCAGATCATAGGGATTGTCAGTTAGTGTAGGGAAACTTCAAGATTCCTTATATTAAACCCAAACAGCTCTTCTGAGAGCTACCAGGAGGACAGAGGAGTACGGTGTAGACTGTAGGCAGGCAGGCAGGGAGGATCAAGCCTTACAGTGCAGTGCACAGTGCAGGGACTAGTGTGCAGCTTCACTGCTAGGTGTCAGCACACACACTTACCCCGCCAGCAAGTGACGCCTACAGCACCACCTAACTCCATCTCGGTGACTGTGCATTTGTCAACAATGTCACAAAAACCACAATTTCCCAAAAAAGAGGTTGCAAAGGGACGAGGTTGTGGCCGTAGCAGTGCAGGGAACATCACTTGAGCGATCTCCCTCCAGGCTGTAGTCCGCTGGATGTTATGCCCATAGGCAGGGTCAGTGGGGAGCCAAAGCAGGGGCCGAGCCTCCACCAGATCAATCAACTGCAGCGTGTTGACAGTGACACGGGCCATGATTGCTCTGTATTGCTCTGTGTGTGTGTGCGTATGTCAACTCGACTCGGATTATTTCCTGTTTGCTCAAAGCATGGTGTGTGCTAGAGAAAATCGCTTCCCTCGCCTCATCGGCGCTAAATAAGACAAACAAATGCGAGTTTGGACTCGGACACAGCAGCAACAAACTGTTGCGAGTGGGGTTTACAAATCGCCAATGCAAGCGCTTTCCGAGACACATCTGCGATTTGTAAATCGCACATTACTCGCTAAGACTCGCTTCCCCATTCATTAACATTGGACTCGCTAGACTCGCAACGAGTAGCGAGTCCCGGGCTCAGACTCACTAGAGTCAAGCGATTCCGAGTAATTTAGGACTCGCCCATCACTAATCCCATCCCTTCAGAAACGTCGGGGTCAGACGACATCGAATCCAACCGAAATTCTAGACATAATGCGAAGCTACTATCATACATTGTACAGTATTAAGGGAAATGATCCCCCACAGCCGCCTCTGGGCCCCCAACCACGAATAGAATCTTATATTCATGATACCGCCCTCCCAACACTGACTACAGATCTAACGGAACCATTAGAGGCAGATTTTACAACTGAGGAGATTGACGAGGTCATTCGGAGCACCCCGGCTGGTAAGAGTCCGGGTCCGGATGGCTTTTCCTGTTCCGAGAGCAACTTAATCCCATTATGACACAGGTCTTTAACTCCATCGCGGGTGATGCCCCGTTCGTTCCACAATCCTTAGAGGCCTTCATTACAGTAATACCGAAACCGGGAAGAGATCCTACGGTGGTGACCAACTACCGTCCGATATCACTCATTAACGTAGACGTGAAACTTTACGCAAAAATTATAGCTAACCGATTAGCTCCCCATCTACCTTTGGTTGTGCATTCGGACCAGGTGGGGTTTGTGCGGGGGAGGGAGGCGAGGTACGGGATAGGCAAAACCCTCATTCTGACTGCACATGCTAAATCAAAACATAAACCGATAGCTCTGCTGTCGATTGACGCGGAGAAAGCCTTTGACCATGTGCACTGGGGATTCATGTTCTCGGCCTTACGACAGATAGGCCTGGGGAGCCGTTTCCTACATAGGATTGCGGCTCTATGTTCCAGCCCTACTGCAAGAGTTAGGGTCAATGGCGCACTGTCAGATCCTATAGCCATCGGGAATGGCACACGACAGGGATGCCCTCTGTCACCCCTTCTGTACACGATAGTTATGGAACATTTAGCGGTGGCAATTAGAGGGAACCCCAGTGTGCACGGTCTATGGGTGGACCGCGTTCATTACAAGGTCTCTCTTTATGCAGATGATCTTCTATGTATGTATCTCAGCCGCACATCTCTCTTCCATCATTGATGGCGGAGTTTCAAAAATATGGTGCAGTTAGTAATTTTAAAATTAATTTTCAGAAGACCGAAGCCCTTAATATATCCCTGGGACAAGCAGAACTTACGAGAACAGTGGAGAATTTTCCCTTTCGTTGGAAAAATGAAGCTATTCAATACTTGGGCGTTCGGGTTCCTATTGATATGACTGACCTTTACAAACTTAATTACTTACCCCTCCTGGAATCAACCCTGAAAAGTTTGAAAGAGTACAGACGAAGGAACATCTCATGGTTGGGCAGGATGAACTCCTTTAAAATGTATGTTCTTCCCAGATTTTTATATTTGTTTCAGGCAGTCCCAATTATGCCGCTAAGGGCATTCTTCCAAGCCATCAGATCTGCACTGACCCGATTTGTCTGGCAGGCTTCTAAACCCCGCTTAAAGTATACCAGTCTGACTACCCCGAAGTCCAGAGGCGGTGCGGGTCTCCCTGATTTAGAACTTTACCATAGAGCTTCCTTGCTAACACGTCTATTCGACTGGCAATTTGGCCACCGTTCTAAACAATGGGTTCAATTGGAACAGACATCCTTTGACATCCCCTTGCGACTCCTTCCTTGGATTCGATGTTATGACCTTACTTCAAACGACACTGAGGGATCAATGGGCTTTTTGGCATGGAAGACATTACGACTCTGGAATCGCATAAAAATTAAGAAGAAGTTGATCAGCGCCCTGAATCCGCTGACGCCAATCTTTGGCAATCCTGACTTTCCTCCTGGCCGTTTCAGGGAACGTTTTTTGGGTTGGCTTGTGGGCTCGGACTTACGCTTGGGACAGGTACTGATAGGAGGAAAGATTCCACCTTTGGAGTCCCTACGGGAACAATTTCCCACTGTGGGGCTCTCATGGATGGAATATAATCAGTTGAAATGGTTTATTCAGAGACATATAGTTGGCTGCAATTCTTGCCCCCCCATGACAAGAATGGAAAATTTATTACAGCAGCAGGACCCCCCTTCTCATTTGATTTCTCTTTTATACAAGGAACTCCATGCTGAGGATTCAGAGGTGACCCCGAGTTATATTCGGGCATGGGAAGAGGAGATGGGATGTAAGTTCTCAAATGAGGACCTTAACAAAGCTTACCTATTCACACACAAAATGTCCCCGGCTGGGGGCGCACAGGAGAAAAATTTCAAGATATTGACCAGATGGTATCTGTCCCCCGCTAGTCTAAAGTCTATTTTTCCGTCAGTAGAGGACACCTGTTGGCATTGTGGAACTGAGAGAGGCACACTATTTCATATATGGTGGCAGTGTTCCGCTATACAATCTTTTTGGAAGAAGGTGTTTTTGGCTTATCATAAAATTTCTGGAGATTATGTTCCCTCTTCCCCGCAAATTGCCATCCTTTCGATCCTTCCAGGCCCCATATCCGCTCAGAAACGGAGCCTTCTCAGGTTTTGTATCACAGCGGCACGCATGGTAATTCCACGCCATTGGCGAGAAGTAACACCGCCAACAATGGCGGAATGGGTGTCCGAATTTGCAGACGTCTTCCGGATGGAGGAATTGATGGCAGAAATGGAATGGGATAACACCCGCTTGATTCGTACTTGGCATCCCTGGATCATATTCAAAGAAACAGCCGGGCTATCCCAACTGGTCGAGGAGGCTTCTTAGGGGCTGGTTCAGAGGTCTGGTGCCCGTCTTTTCCCTACCCTTTCATCCCCCTCTCTCCCTTCCTACTACCCTATTTTTCCTAAATGTTCCATCCTAAACTCTTTCAGGTTCTTTTCCGCTTCTTTCTTATATTTTCCCTTTTTCTTTTCTTTTTTTGTAATACACCCTTGTTGATATATGTTAAAGCGCACTATGAAAGCTTGCGATTATTATTTTAGTGCATCTCCCCATTTATGTTACCAATCTACCAAAGATGGTGTGAGCGAAAGGTTTGCTCTCCAGCCTATTTTATTGCATATCAGTCAAATGTTAATGTATGCTATATAGCAGGGTTAATCATCCTACAATGCCAGTCACTTGTCTCGAGCTTGGTTCATGATGGGGTACTTGTGCTTTCTCAATATATACCCTATTGTGAAGATACGAGTTCATATTTCAAAAGATATGTAGGCTTTACATGAAACTGTTTATACTATGATCTTGTACAGATGGGTGTATAACTTTTGTTATCTTGTATGCTCCCCTTGTATACTTGTTTTTCAATAAAAATAGATTCAACATAAAAAAGTCATATTTTTTCCATAAACATGATCTTTTAGTCCCCAATTTTTTTATTTTCCCAAGGGTAACAGGAGAAATTGGACCCCAAAAGTTGTTGTCCAATTTGTCCTGAGTACGCTGGTACCCCATATGTGGGAGAAAACTACTGTATGGGCACACGTCGGGGCTCAGAAGGGAAGTAGTGACGTTTTGGAATGCAGACTTTGATGGAATGGTCTGCGGGTGTCATGTCGCGTTTGAAGAGCCTCTGATGTGCCTAAACTGTTGAAACTCGCCACAAGTGACCCCATTTTGGAAACTAGACCCCCCTCGGAACTTATCTAGATGTGTGGTGAGCACTTTGAACCCCCAAGTGCTTCACAGAAGTTTATAACGCCCGGGCGTGAAAATAAAAAAATCATATTTTTTTTCCACAAAAATGATATTTTTGCCCCCATTTTTTTATTTTCCTAAGGGTAACAGGAAAAATTGGACCCCAAAAGTTCTTTTGCAATTTGTCCTGAGTAGGCTGATACCCCATATGTGGGGGTAAAACACTGTTTGAGCGCATGGCAGAGCTTGGAAGGGAACGCGCACCATTTGACTTTTTCAACGCAGAATTGGCTGGAATTGAGATCAGACGCCATGTTGCGTTTGGAGAGCACCTGATGTGCCTAAACAGTGGAAACCCCCCAATTCTAACTCCAACCCTAACCCCAACACACCCCTAATATCAGCCCTAACCATAACCCTAACCCTAGCCCTAATGGGAAAATGGAAATAAATAAAAAAAAATTTTATTTTATTATTTTTCCCTAACTAAGGGGGTAATAAAGGGGGGTTTGATTTACTATATATGGCGATTTTTATATTTGGCAGCTGTCATACGCTAAAAGACGCTTTTTATTGTAAAAATAGTTTTTGCATCACCACATTTTGAGAGCTGTAATTTTTCCGTGTTTTGACTCACCGAGTCATATGAGGCCTTATTTTTTGCGGGATGAGTTGACATTTTTATTGGTACCATTTTCAGGCACGTGACTTTTATTGTTCGCTTTTTATTCCGATTTTTGGGACGCAGAATGAACAAAAACCAGCATTACATGAATTTCTTTTGGGGGGTGCGTTTACACCGTTCTGCATGCGGTAAAATTGATAAAGCGGTTTTATTCTTCGGGTCAGTACGGTTACTGCGATACCTCATTTATGTCTTTTTTATGCTTTGGCGGTTTTATGTAATGAAAACAATTTTATATAAAAAATAATTATTTTTGCATCGCTTTAATCTGCGAGCTATAACTTTTTTATTTTTTCACTGTGATGATGCTGTGTGGCGGCTCTTTTTTTGCGGGACAAGATGACGTCTTCAGCGGTACCATGGTTATTTATATCCGTCTTTTTGATCGCGCGTTATTGCACTTTTTGTTCGGCGGTATGATAATAAAGCATTATTTTTTGCTTTGTTTTTTATTTTTTAAGGGGTTCGCTATAGGAGTTAACTAATGGGACAGTTTTATAGGGCGGGTCGCTACGGACGCGGCGATACTAAATATGTGTACTTTTATTTTTTTATTATTATTTACAAAAAATGAATTTATTAGGGAATTTTTTTTATTATTTATTTAGCGATTTTTTATAAATTATTTTTACACTTATTTTTTTTTTAACTTTATTACATTGTCCCAGGGGGGACATAACTGTCATGTGACAGATCGTCATTGAAGCAGACTTCCTCATGCCTGCGCTTTGCAGGCAGTGAGGAAGCCAGTTCCCTGCAGGCCCCCGAAGGTCCCCGTCGCCATATTGGATCCAGGGACCTGCAGGGAAGGAGGCCCCCGCAGCAGCGCTGCACATTGAGCTGCTGCGGGGGTCTCAGGGAAGCACGGAGGGAGCCCCCTCCCTCCCGATGCTTCCCTAAACCCCCGCTACACTGCGATCGTGTTTGATCGCAGTGTGCCAGGGGTTAACGTGTCGGGGGCGGTCCGTGACCTCCCCTGACACATAGTGCCGGGTGTCAGCTGTGATAATCAGCTGACATCCAGCCGCGATAAGCGGCGCTCACCCTGTGAGCGTCGATGATCACGCTAGACGTACTATACCGTCCATGGGCATAGGGGCCCGGGTTCCATGGACGGTATAGTACGTCTCATGTCAGAAAGGGGTTAAACAAATTGATTGTTAACCCCATGCAACACTTAATGTGCTGAAGGAAAAACTTCTGGGTTTTTAAATCACTGAAGCCATTAGCCTCAGCAAAACATATCCCCTCCGGCACCTTGCCAGTGACTTTGTCACAATATATACTGCACAGTAACACTTCTCCTGTCCAGAGAGACCGTACTGGGCCCCTGGATTTAAAGGGAGGCCAACATGATGGGGCTAATAGAGGGAGCTGGATAGTTACTGGGAACGATGGGGTTAATAAAGAAAAGAGGATGAGTGGGTCAGGACAGGGGAGAGGAGGGGTCAGAGGTAACGGTGAAGAGTATACAAGGGATGGCCATTTCTCTAGGATCAACCATGTTAGGTGCCCATCAGCTAGTGTTAGAATCTCCCACCCACCCTCCATATATATGGACCAGTTCTCCTATCCTGTATATATACACTGCACAGTACCACTTCTCTTATCCCGTATCAGAAGAGGGGTTTCAGGCAGGCTCGGACTGGCCCATCGGAGAACCGGTGGATTCTCTGGTGGGCCCAGGCACTGACACCTGCTGGCATTTTGGCCAGCAGCTGCCTAGGGCCCCCACTGCTCCAGGGGCCCCCAGCCAGTGGCTATGGGGCCCTGAGTCAAGGGGGCCCACCCTGTGCCACCGTAGCAGCAGCTGGAGACAGGATCCTGTCCCACTAAAGCGAAATGAATATTCACGCCTCTCCACGCCCATTTCTCTTTAATAGCGGGCAGCGTTAGCCGCAGGCTGCAGCTAGCACTGCCCGCATGTAAAGCCCCACCACACACACAGCACCGCACCACATACACACATGCAGGCACACAGACACACAGCACAGCACATCCCGGCGTCTTGCTTCCTGCCTGGCGCTTCCTTTCTGAGACAACCCAGCTGGATGACATCATCATCCAGTGCGCTGTCTCAGACAGCTGCCGGTGAGGAAGAGGCTGCCAGGATGTGCTGCTGCGTGGAGGTGAGCTGTGCAGTGTGTCTGTGTGCCTGTGTGTGTATGTGGTGCGGTGCTTTGTGTGTGAGTGTGAGAGAGTGATGCGTTGCTGTGTGTGTGTGAGACAGGGGTGGTGGGGAAGGACAATGATATTGGTGGGTGAAGGCAATGATGGAGGTGATGGGCAATGATGGCAGTGGGGGAGGCAATGATGGATGTGATGGACAATGATGGTGGGGGAGGCAATGATGGAGGCGATAGGCAATGATGGTGGGGGAGGCAATGATGGAGGTGATAGGCAATGATGGTGGGAGGAGGCAATGATGGAGGTGATGGACAATGATGGTGGTGATGGGGAGGCAATAATGGAGGTGATGGACAATGATGGCGGTGGGGGGGCAATGATGGAGGTGATGGACAATGAGGGTGGTGGGGGAGGCAATGATGGAGGTGATGGGGGAAGCAATGATGGAGGTGATGAAATGGGCAATGATGGTGGTGGGGGAGGCAATGATGGAGGTGATGAAATGGACAATGATGGTGGTGGGGGAGGAGGCAATGATTGAGGTGGTGGAATGGGCAGTGATGGGGTGGTGGGGGAGAATGATAGGGGTGGTGGGGGAGAAGGTAATGATGGAGGTGGTGATGAGGACAATGATGGGGGTGGAGAGGGCCTGCATAATACTTTATGAGGGGGCTACATTATATTCTGTGGGGGGGCTGCATTATTCTCAGGGGACTACATTATAGTCTGGGGGGCTACATCATACTATATGAGGGGGCTACAGTATACTCTATGGGGGGCTGCATTATATTGTGTGGTGGGGCTGCATTATTCTCTCAGGGGACTACATTATATTCTGGGGGCTACATATTACTTTATGAGGGGCTGCAGTATACTCTATGGGGCTGCATTATATTCTGTGGTGGGGCTGCATTATTCTCTGAGGGGACTACATTATATTCTGGGGGGCTACATATTACTATATGAGGGGGCTACAGTATACTCTATGGGGGGGCTGCATTATATTCTGTGGTGGGGCTGCATTATTCTGTCAAGGGACTACATTATATTCTGGGGGGCTACATATTACTATATGAGGGGGCTACAGTATACTCTATGTGGAGGTTGCATTATATTCTGTGGTGGGGCTGCATTACTCTCTCAGGGGACTACATTATATTCTGGAGGGCTACATCATATGAGGGGGCAGCATTATGCCCTATGAGGGGGATACAGTATAATCTATGGGGGGGCTGCATTTTATTTTGTGGTGGAGTTGCATTATACCCTATGAGGGTGCTACATTATATTCTATGGTGGAGACTGCATTATACCTTATGAGGGGGTTGCATTATATTTTGTGGGGTGCTGCATTATATTCTATGAGAGGGGGCTGCATTAGCTTTTATGAGGGGGCTACATTATTTTATGAGGGGGGCTACATTATATTCTATGAGGGATGCTATATTATATTCTATGAGGGGGCTACCCCTCTATGATTCTACCCCAACCCCTGCTACATAATTAAGACGTACACTACCTTATATTATACCCTGATATTAGCATGTTTTACCACACAATTGGTGGTCTTGTATTTACTTCTATGTAGCTACATAGTGGGCCCCAAGAATGATTTTCTCTGGTGGGCCCAAGGTGCTCCAGTCCGACCTGGTTTCAGGGCACAGTCAACTCTGGTCTGGCCCATATCAAACTGGCCCTGTGCCCCCCTTCACTAGTGAGGAGCTCTTCCCTCAGCAATGAGATTCTAGTGCAGTGCTTAGGAAATAGTAGTGCACAGGGCTGCCACTAGGAATTTCGGGGCCCCATACTGACAAAATTTTCGGGCCCCCAGGAGACTCCGCCCAGGCTCCACCCCAGCTCCGCCTCCACACCTCGTACCTTCCACAGTCCCACCTCCCGCTCTTGGAAAAACTCATCTTCTGCACCACGTCCTCACCAATCTGATTGATATTAACAGTTCCCAACAGACACCAGATCACATACATAGCCATCAGCTTTTGTTTTGGCCAAATGAATTTTTAAGCCGCCACCACGACAAGGTAGACTCTTTTGGCTGGGCCCTACACTATTTTTATTTATTTTTCTTTAAGCGAATGAGTCACATATATTTTTTTAGAATGACAATGTGGATTACCCTCCTTGTGAAGGTAATCCACATATACTCATATCAAAAAGCATCATCAAAAAACACTCATCAAAAAACACCTGCAAATGCTTCCTAAACATTTAAGGTGGTTTTACACATAGCGATATCGCTAGCAATATCGCTAAAGCATCACCGAATTGGTGACGCAGCAGCGATATCGCTAGCGATATCGCTATGTGTGATACTTACCTCCGACCGGCTCCCCCGCTGTCTGTCGTTGATCGCGCAGCTCCATCAGGATCGCCGCGTCTGACAGGTAAGTAACGACCGCTGTATCGCTGCTGCATCGCTGTGAGATCTGCCTGTGTGGCAGCTCACTAGCGACCATTTAGCGATGCACCAGCGATCCTGACCGGGTCGTATCGTTGTCAGGATCGCTGGTGCATCGCTAAATGTAAAGGGGACTTTAGAAAGGTCCCTTAGTCAGTTTCAGTAGGCTCCATGATCATGGGGAAGACTGTTGACAGATGGGCAAAAAGCAGTCATTGACACACTCCACAAGAGTGTGTCAATGACTGCTTTCTGCCTATCTGTCAACAGTCTTCCCCATGATCGTGGAGCCTACTGAAACAGACTAAGGGACCTTTTTAAATGTTTAGGAAGCATTTGCAGGTGTTTTTTGTTAAATATTCTCAATACCGACCAAGTACTGAGTGCATTTACTGAACATACATTTCAGTAGGCCAACATAGCCGATTTTAAAATCATTTTTCAAGCTGGTGTTATAAAGTATTCTAATTTACTGAGATAATGACTTTTGGGTTTTCATTGGCTGTAAGCATAATCATAAGTAACAGAAATAAACACGTGAAATAGATCACTCTGTTTGTAATGACTCTATATAATATATGAGTTTCATTTTTTGTATTGAAGAACTTAAATAAATTAACTTTTTGATGATATTCTAATTTTGTGAAAAGCATCTGTTCTAGTGCAGTGCCCTTCTTTCATCATTGAGATACTAGTGCAGTGTGTAGTAAATACTAGTGCAGTGCTCTCTCAGCGATTAGATAATAATGCAGTGTTTATGAAATACTAGTGCTTCTCTCATCAGTACTAGTACTTATCTCAGCAGTGAAAAACTAGTGCAATGCTTAGTAAACACTACTGCAGTGTTCTCTCAGCAGTGAAATAGGCAGTGCATAGGAAATACTAGTGCAGTGCTTTTCTCTCAGCAGCGAGATACTAATGCAGTGCTCTTACCTCAGCATTGAGATAGTACTGTAGTGCTTAGGAAATACTAGTGCAGTGCTCTTCCCACAGTGAGATACTAGTGCAGTGCTCTTCCCACAGTGAGATACTAGTGCAGTGCTCTTCTCTCAGCAGTGAGATACTAGTGCAGTTCTTAGAAAATACAAGTAAAAACTCTTCCCTCATCAGTGAGATAGTAGTGCAGTGCTGAGGAAATACTAATGCAGTGACCTTCCCTCAGCAGTGAGATTCTAGTGCAGTGTTGTTCTCAAAACAGTGGGATAGTAGTGCAGTGGTCTTCTTTAAGCAGTGAGATACTAGTGCAGTGCTTAGGAAATACTAGTGCAGTGCTCTTCACACAGTGAGATACTAGAGCAGTGCTCTTCTCTCAGCAGTGAGATACTAGTGCAGTGTGAAGGAAATACTAGTGAAGTGCTTTTCCCTAAGCATTGAGATAATGGTGCAGTCCTCTTCTCACAGCAGTGAGATAGTAGTGCAGTGCTTTGGAATCCTAGTGCAGTGCTCTTCTCTCAGCAGTGAGATAGTAGAGCAGTGCTTTGGAATCCTAGTGCAGTGCTCTTCTCTCAGCAGTGAGATAGTAGTGCAGTGCTCTTCCCTATGGTGCAGTACTCTTCTCTCAGCAGTGAGATAGTAGTGGAGTGCTTTGGAATCCTAGTGCAGTGCTCTTCTCTCAGCAGTGAGATAGTAGAGCAGTGCTTTGGAATCCTAGTGCAGTGCTCTTCTCCCAGCAGTGAGATAGTAGTGCAGTGCTCTTCCCTATGGTGCAGTGCTCTTCTCTCAGCAGTGAGATAGTAGAGCAGTGCTTTGGAATCCTAGTGCAGTGCTCTTCTCTCAGCAGTGAGATAGTAGTGCAGTGCTCTTCCCTATGGTGCAGTGCTCTTCTCACAGCAGTGAGATAGTAGTGCAGTGCTTTGGAATCCTAGTGCAGTGCTCTTCTCTCAGCAGTGAGATAGTAGAGCAGTGCTTTGGAATCCTAGTGCAGTGCTCTTCTCTCAGCAGTGAGATAGTAGTGCAGTGCTCTTCCCTATGGTGCAGTGCTCTTCTCTCAGCAGTGAGATAGTAGTGCAGTGCTTAGGAAATCCTAGTGCAGTGCTCTTCCCTATGGTGCAGTGCTCTTCTCTCAGCAGTGAGATAGTAGAGCAGTGCTTTGGAATCCTAGTGCAGTGCTCTTCTCTCAGCAGTGAGACAGTAGAGCAGTGCTTTGGAATCCTAGTGCAGTGCTCTTCTCTCAGCAGTGAGATAGTAGTGCAGTGCTCTTCCCTATGGTGCAGTGCTCTTCTCTCAGCAGTGAGATAGTAGTGCAGTGCTTAGGAAATCCTAGTGCAGTGCTCTTCCCTATGGTGCAGTGCTCTTCTCTCAGCAGTGAGATAGTAGAGCAGTGCTTTGGAATCCTAGTGCAGTGCTCTTCTCTCAGCAGTGAGATAGTAGAGCAGTGCTTTGGAATCCTAGTGCAGTGCTCTTCTCTCAGCAGTGAGATAGTAGTGCAGTGCTCTTCCCTATGGTGCAGTGCTCTTCTCTCAGCAGTGAGATAGTAGTGCAGTGCTTAGGAAATCCTAGTGCAGTGCTCTTCCCTATGGTGCAGTGCTCTTCTCTCAGCAGTGAGATAGTAGAGCAGTGCTTTGGAATCCTAGTGCAGTGCTCTTCTCTCAGCAGTGAGATAGTAGTGCAGTGCTCTTCCCTATGGTGCAGTGCTCTTCTCTCAGCAGTGAGATAGTAGTGCAGTGCTTGGGAAATCCTAGTGCAGTGCTCTTCCCTATGGTGCAGTGCTCTTCTCTCAGCAGTGAGATAGTAGAGCAGTGCTTTGGAATCCTAGTGCAGTGCTCTTCTCTCAGCAGTGAGATAGTAGTGCAGTGCTTAGGAAATCCTAGTGCAGTGCTCTTCCCTATGGTGCAGTGCTCTTCTCTCAGCAGTGAGATAGTAGAGCAGTGCTTTGGAATCCTAGTGCAGTGCTCTTCTCTCAGCAGTGAGATAGTAGTGCAGTGCTTAGGAAATCCTAGTGCAGTGCTCTTTCCTATGGTGCAGTGCTCTTCTCTCAGCAGTGAGATAGTAGTGCAGTGCTTAGGAAATCCTAGTGCAGTGCTCTTCCCTATGGTGCAGTGCTCTTCTCTCAGCAGTGAGATAGTAGTGCAGTGCTTAGGAAACCCTAGTGCAGTGCTCTTCCCTATGGTGCAGTGCTCTTCTCTCAGCAGTGAGATAGTAGTGCAGTGCTTAGGAAATCCTAGTGCAGTGCTCTTCCCTATGGTGCAGTGCTCTTCTCTCAGCAGTGAGATAGTAGTGCAGTGCTTAGGAAATCCTAGTGCAGTGCTCTTCCCTATGGTGCAGTGCTCTTCTCACAGCAGTGAGATAGTAGTGCAGTGCTTAGGAAATCCTAGTGCAGTGCTCTTCTCTCAGCAGTGAGATAGTAGTGCAGTGCTCTTCCCTATGGTGCAGTGCTCTTCTCTCAGCAGTGAGATAGTAGTGCAGTGCTTGGGAAATCCTAGTGCAGTGCTCTTCCCTATGGTGCAGTGCTCTTCTCTCAGCAGTGAGATAGTAGAGCAGTGCTTTGGAATCCTAGTGCAGTGCTCTTCTCTCAGCAGTGAGATAGTAGAGCAGTGCTTTGGAATCCTAGTGCAGTGCTCTTCTCTCAGCAGTGAGATAGTAGTGCAGTGCTTAGGAAATCCTAGTGTAGTGCTCTTCCCTATGGTGCAGTGCTCTTCTCACAGCAGTGAGATAGTAGTGCAGTGCTTAGGAAATCCTAGTGCAGTGCTCTTCTCTCAGCAGTGAGATAGTAGTGCAGTGCTCTTCCCTATGGTGCAGTGCTCTTCTCTCAGCAGTGAGATAGTAGTGCAGTGCTTGGGAAATCCTAGTGCAGTGCTCTTCCCTATGGTGCAGTGCTCTTCTCTCAGCAGTGAGATAGTAGTGCAGTGCTTAGGAAATCCTAGTGCAGTGCTCTTCCCTATGGTGCAGTGCTCTTCTCTCAGCAGTGAGATAGTAGTGCAGTGCTTAGGAAATCCTAGTGCAGTGCTCTTCCCTATGGTGCAGTGCTCTTCTCACAGCAGTGAGATAGTAGTGCAGTGCTTAGGAAATCCTAGTGCAGTGCTCTTCTCTCAGCAGTGAGATAGTAGTGCAGTGCTCTTCCCTATGGTGCAGTGCTCTTCTCTCAGCAGTGAGATAGTAGTGCAGTGCTTGGGAAATCCTAGTGCAGTGCTCTTCCCTATGGTGCAGTGCTCTTCTCTCAGCAGTGAGATAGTAGAGCAGTGCTTTGGAATCCTAGTGCAGTGCTCTTCTCTCAGCAGTGAGATAGTAGAGCAGTGCTTTGGAATCCTAGTGCAGTGCTCTTCTCTCAGCAGTGAGATAGTAGTGCAGTGCTTAGGAAATCCTAGTGTAGTGCTCTTCCCTATGGTGCAGTGCTCTTCTCACAGCAGTGAGATAGTAGTGCAGTGCTTAGGAAATCCTAGTGCAGTGCTCTTCTCTCAGCAGTGAGATAGTAGTGCAGTGCTCTTCCCTATGGTGCAGTGCTCTTCTCTCAGCAGTGAGATAGTAGTGCAGTGCTTGGGAAATCCTAGTGCAGTGCTCTTCCCTATGGTGCAGTGCTCTTCTCTCAGCAGTGAGATAGTAGAGCAGTGCTTTGGAATCCTAGTGCAGTGCTCTTCTCTCAGCAGTGAGATAGTAGTGCAGTGCTTAGGAAATCCTAGTGCAGTGCTCTTCCCTATGGTGCAGTGCTCTTCTCTCAGCAGTGAGATAGTAGTGCAGTGCTTAGGAAATCCTAGTGCAGTGCTCTTCCCTATGGTGCAGTGCTCTTCTCTCAGCAGTGAGATAGTAGTGCAGTGCTTAGGAAATCCTAGTGCAGTGCTCTTCCCTATGGTGCAGTGCTCTTCTCTCAGCAGTAGGGAATCCCCGCGTCGTGCTCTTCCCTCAGCAGTGAGGGCGGCCGTGACGTGTCCCTCCGAGTCCTGTTGCTTTCCTTCTCAGCGCCTTGGCTCAGAGCCGCAGTGGAGCCGCCGGAGTGATGTCGCTCTGTGAGTACAGCACGGATCAGGAGCTCCGGATTAGGAGTGCCCCTCTGGGGACACTGAAGTGGGTGATCTCTGCCGGAGTGCTCCTGTACTTGTGGTGAGTAGTGCAGGCGCGCCGGGGCCATTACTGATGTGGGCTGACATCATGACTAGTTGTCGGTGTGTCTGTAGATCGGAGCTTTCTACCCGGCAACAATGCCGCAGCAGCAGGCAGTAATGACATTGTGTCACTTTATGGGCTTCTGTAATGATCTGCCAGCCGGAGCTGTTTATTCGGGCGAGGCTGCCCGGATTTCTTCCCGCTGCCTGTCTCGTGCTGTGTGGTATCTGGTACAGTAGCACTGATTGTCTTTTTTCATAGATTACAGCCAGTAATGAGCGAATCACACATCAGAGCAGCTACAATCATCAGTTACTATGCATTGCTAATGGTTGAATTGTTAGAAAGTGATTGGCTGTTTTGGGCTCTGATGGCAACTTTTCATTGTGGCATGTGAGGCACATGGAGCATAGAGTCACAATGATGGCACCATTGCTAAGGGGGGTCATCCCAGGGTTGTGTTTGCCACAGACACCTAGGGGTGGGTAAGGTAGGCAGAATTTACATACAATCTAAACAAAGGTCAGACAATAGCTTTAAAGGGGTTGTCCCACAAACAAAGCAGGGGCACATTTATAACATTATGTCAGCACAGGAACTTTTTTTAACACATGTCACGGTGACACATATTTTTAATCCAAGATCTATTGATTAAAGTGCACTTTGTTTACGTGAAAACCCCTTTAAAAAGAGGGAGGATGGTTTATCTAGCTAGAGGATGTCCTTATGCTACTGATTTCTTCCGGGCTCCGGGGGGAGATCTATGTCGGTCCCAGAGTTATAAACAGCTGTTTACACATTAAGAAAACCATGGATTTCTGTGGAATAAGACATCAGATCACAGCTATCAAGGTATCATTTTATTCAACTTCCTATGACCTGCATGCCCAATATGTAATTCATTTTTTAATAATACAGTGGAAATCCGCTGCAGCTCTTATGAAGCTGCTGTCCTCCAGCTGCACCTTGGCCGAGCTCTAGTTGCCCACTGAACGTTATGTGGGAGCACAGCCTGAGTTACTTTTTTACATTTCAACTAATGGACCCTAGGTTCTCAGTTCAAACCTAGGTGTGGTAGCATCAAAAGGAATCTGATGACTAAAGAGATTCTATTGACAAACAACTTTGTACCAATAGAATTTTACTCCTCTCTATCCATTGAGGGCTCACTGTAGGTTCACAATGTGCCTGTTCTACTTCCTAGGAATCCGGATTCAGTATAGAGACAGGCAGGGCCGGACTGGGACTAAAATTCAGCCCTGGCATTTGAAGTTACACAGGGCCACTAGTCACATGGTAACTATATAATATCTTTGTACACTTGTAGTTTACAAGAAGTGAGAGGAGATTAACACGACTATATAACATGTAGTCAGAGCTGTGACCAGTATTTCAGCTCAGTCCTATTTATTGCTTTTAGGTACAGTACTCCTCCCAAATCTCTGTACCCTTTTGTATGCATGATTACAGAATTCCTGGCAGAACTGCTCTCTATTGGGCAACCAGACCCCCTGGTCATAGCCGCCCCTATCATACCTCCCAACTTTTGAAGAAGGGAAAGCTGCACAAAGACTGCACGCCCAGCCACACCCATTTCACAACTAGTCACACCCATGTCCACACCTAATCGCACCCATTTAGCACTGCTGATCACACTGACTGGTACTGAGGGCACAGTGGCTGGCATTATGGGCACACTGACTGGCACTAAGGAAGAGAGAAAACAGAGAGAGAGAGAAAAAAGAAAACAGAGAGAGCGAGAAAGAAAGGGGAAAGAAAGAAAGAAAGAAAGAAAGAACAGTGAGAGACAAAGAAAGAACAGTGAGAGACAGAGAAAGAACAGAGAGAGAAAGAAAGAGGGGAAAGAAAGAAAGAACAGTGAGAGACAGAGAAAGAAAGAGGGGAAAGAAAGAACAGAGAGAGACAGAGAAAGGAAGTAAAGAAAAGAAAGAAAACAGAGAGAAAGAGAGGAAAGAAAAAGAAAGAAAGAGGGGAAATAAAGAACAGAGAGAGAGAGGAAAGAAAACGAAAGAAAGAGGGGAAGAAAGAACAGAGAGAGAAAAAAGAAAGAACAGAGAGAGAAAGAAATAACAGAGAGACAGAGAAAGAACAGAGAGAGAAAGAAAGTAAAGAAAAGAAAGAAAGAACAGAGAGAAAGAGAGGAAAGAAAAAGAAAGAAAGGGGAAGAAAGAACAGAGAGAGAAAAAAGAAAGATTAGAGAGAGAAAGAAAGAACAGAGAGAGAAAGAAAGAACAGAGAGAGAAAGAAAATGAGGGAAAGACAGAACAGAGAATGAAAGAACAGAGAAAGAAAGAAAAAGAGAGAAAGAAATAAAGAAAGATTCTACAAAGATACTATAGCAGCCCGGCTCCCATTGTAGTGCCCACCTGAGCCTCCCGGTGCAGGACCTATCATGATCCGCTCACATGGCCGGCATCCCCGATTCCAAGGCGATCCTGCTGTCTGCGCTGTCGGAGGAGGACACGGTGATGGATCTGAAGCATTCCTGGTTCCGTCACAATCTCCTCAAGAAATTATCTCATTTCCCATCAGCTTCCAGCATATCACTTCAGGTGGAACGTCATGTGTGTGTTTTAAAATGCTCCTCGGGGCTCCGCTGTGTACTCCTGTGTCCGTGGGAAAAACCCGCTTTGTACACATATGGCTCCACTTCATACACACACGGCTCCACTCCGACCACCTCGTACACGCGTGGCTCCTCTCCGTACACCTCATACACGCGCGTCTCCTCTCCGTACACCTCGTACACATGTGGCTCCTCTCCGTACACGCGTGGCTCCGCTCCGTACACCTCGTACACACACAGCTCCTCTCCGTACACCTCGTACACACAAAGCTCCTCTCCGTACACCTCATACACACGGCTCCGCTCCGTACACCTCGTACACACGGCTCCTCTCCGTACACCTCGTACACACGCGGCTCCGCTCCGTACACCTCGTACACACGGCTCCGCTCCGTACACCTCGTACACACGGCTCCGCACACCTCGTACACACGCCTCCGCTCCGCACACCTCGTACACACGGCTCCGCTCCGTACACCTCGTACACACGGCTCCGCTCCGTACACCCCGTACACACGCGGCTCCGCTCCGTACACCTCGTACACACGCGGCTCTGCTCCATACACCTCGTACACACGGCTCCGCTCCGTACACCCCGTACACACGCGGCTCCGCTCCGTACACCTCGTACACACGGCTCCGCTCCGTACACCTCGTACACACGCGGCTCCTCTCCGTACACCTCGTACACACACGGCTCCGCTCCGTACACCTCGTACACACACGGCTCCGCTCCATACACCTCGTACACACATGGCTCCGCTCCGCACACCTCATACACACACGGCTCCTCTCCGTACACCTCGTACACACTGCTCCGCTCCGTACACCTCGTACACACACGGCTCCGCTCCGTACACCTCTTACACACACGGCTCCGCTCCGTACACCTCGTACACACGGCTCCGCTCCGTACACCTCGTACACACGGCTCCTCTCCGTACACCTCGTACACACACGGCTCCACTCCGTACACCTCGTACACCCACGGCTCCGCTCCGTACACCTCGAACACACGGCTCCGCTCCATACACCTCATACACACGCGGCTCCGCTCCGTACACCTCATACACACACGGCTCCGCTCCGTACACCTCATACACACACGGCTCCTCTCCGTACACCTCGTACACACACGGCTCCTCTCCGTACACCTTGTACACACACGGCTCCGCTCCGTACACCTCGTACACACACGGCTCCGCTCCGTACACCTCGTACCGACACCTCGTACACCCACGGCTCCGCTCCGTACACCTCATACACACACGGCTCCTCTCCGTACACCTCGTACACACTGCTCCGCTCCGTACACCTCGTACACACACGGCTCCGCTCCGTACACCTCGTACACACACGGCTCCGCTCCGTACACCTCATACACACACAGCTCTGCTACATCCACACTGTAAATCCTGACCCCACACATACTTACCTCAACCAGCACCATGACAACAGCAAAGCAGAGTCTTGCAGACGGTAGAGGCAAGGCTGAGCGCACAGGACCTGTGATGAGGTCACAGGAGGGGCGGAGTCAGGGGTGACATGATCGGGGGTCTGGACAAAGGCTCCTGATCATGTGACCCCCTGACTCCTCACCTCCTGTGACCTAATCACAGGTCCTGCGAACAGAGCGAGCAGGCAAGCGAGTGCGACACTGTGAGTGGGGGTGGGGGCGGGTCTCATGCTACGTCGAGGATGGGGTGTGTGTGGGGGGGCGTGGCGTCTTATCTCCCTGCAGTGCGGGAGGAACTTGAAACAATCACTGCCATGCCCGCAGAGGGCCGGCGGCAGGAGCCACAGTGGCCGCAGCAGCTGGCAAGCGGCCAGATGATCGGCGGCCCACGTGACAGCGGCCCAGCAGGAAAATGCCCGGTTGGTTATATTGCCAATCCGGGCCTGGAGACAGGTGACATGTGATGGGCATATTGTTGATTTGTAGTTCTCTACAGAGTGGGCCATTTATATGGATACACCTACATAAAATAGGAATGGTTGGTGATATCAACTTATTGTTTTCTTGTTTGTGGCACATTAGTATATGGGAGTGGGAAAACTTTTCAAGATGGGTGGTGACCATGGCGGCCATTTTGAAGTCAAATATTTTGGATCCATCTTTGTAAATGGCCCACCAAGGTCTATTCTTATAAATGGCCCACCCTGTAGATCTCCTAGAAAAGAGAGCAGGTATTTGCTGTGTTTAGAATGTGTAATCAGTACCAACAGACTGTAGTTGTATAAAAATGAAAGCTGAGTCCTTTGTTTTTAGGATCATAGAATGGTAGAGTTGCAAGGGACCGCCTGGGTCATCTGGTTCAACCCGCTAATGCTGGCATACAACCGGGCACTGGCATGAGCTCTCAGCAGATATGTGCAGTTGTTGTGTCCTTTTTCCATCTAGTAATTGCTTTGGGGATAAAGTAACCAGGGCCGG
This sequence comes from Dendrobates tinctorius, assembly GCF_039654945.1. Taxonomy (NCBI): domain Eukaryota; kingdom Metazoa; phylum Chordata; class Amphibia; order Anura; family Dendrobatidae; genus Dendrobates; species Dendrobates tinctorius. The sequence continues at coordinate 780,140 of NW_027361758.1, forward strand.
CGTTAGGGGCAGGCAAACTAGGCAGCTGCCTAAGGCTCCCACTAGATGCCAATACAGTTGAAAACAATGATGGAGGAGAGAGCATCACGTGACTCTCCCATCATCCCCCTCTGTCTCTGATGCAGTGGGTGCGATGACATCATCATGCATTACGGTGTGTCGGGCAGTGGAGCTGCAGAGGTGAGCAGATGTGATACAGCAGGGAACGAGAAGAGGTGAGTATTTTGTTTATTAATGGGGGCTGCATTGCATTCTATGGCGGCTGCATTACATTCTATGGGGGCTGCATTACATTTTATGGGGACTGCATAACATTCTATGGGGCTGACTGCATTACATTTTATGGGTGCTGCATTACTGTGACGGTTTCTGGAGTGGACCCTCTGGGTCGTGGCACCCACCCACCTAGGGCGACTTGCCTAGTGAGGACCACCCCCTATACAGGGAGTGTCAGGGGCAAGCCCAAGGGGGTGAGCCACCACGACTCCTGGGACCAGATGGCCAGCTCACGGAAGACACGGGTGTGAGTGTCTAGTAGCAGGGAATGTGCAGGGTACAAGCGAGTGCAAAGCGTGGTCACAGGGTTTCGTCAGGTACAAGACAGTGCAAGACATATTCACAAGGACACGGCGGTTACGAAGCAAAGCAGGTCCAAGGCATGGTGCGTGCTAAGTGGCACACCAGGGTCCAAGGTACACGGCATGGTGCGTGCTAGGAGGCACCCTAGGGTTCGAGGTATGGTCCTGCGCGTGCTAGGAGGCACACCAGGGTCCAAGGGATGGTGCGTGTTAGGAGACACGCCAGGGTTCAAGGTTCAAGGCATGGTGCATGTTAGGAGACACGCCAGGGTCCAAGGCATGGTGCGTGTTAGGAGACACACCAGGGTTCAAGGTTCAATGCATGGTGCGTGCTAGGAGACACACCAGGATCCAAGGTTCAAGACATGGTGCGTGTTTAGGAGACACACCAGGGTCCAAGGTTCAAGGCATGGTGCGTGCTAAGAGACACACCAGGGTTCAAGGTTCAAGGCATGGTGCATGTTTAAGAGACACACCAGGGTCCAAGGTTCAAGGCATGGTGCATGTTAGGAGACACGCCAGGGTTCAAGGTTCAAGGCAGGATGCGTGTTAGGAGACACGCCAGGGTCCAAGGTTCAAGGCATGGTGTGTGCTAGGAGACACGCCAAGGTCCAAGGTTCAAGGCATGGTGCGTGCTAGGAGACATGCCAGGGTTCAAGGCAAGGTCCTGCGCGTGCTAGGAGGCACGTCAGGGTTCAAAGCAAGGGCCTGCGCGTGCTAGGAGGCACGCCAGGGTTCAAGGCAAGGTCCTGCACGAGCTAGGAGGCACACCAGGGTTCAAGGCATGGACAGGACAAGAACCAGGAGGAAAGGCAGGACATGTGCTAAAGAAGCACGACAGATCAGAGTACAAGAATAAAGCTCAAGGCAGAGTACAGGCACTGAGCACGGTACAGTGCACGAAGCAGAGTACAGGCACGAGGCACATGGCAGGGTACGGTACAGAGCACAAGGCGGAGTACAGAGCTAAAGCACATGCTAGACAGCATGGCGAAACATAGTACAGAAACAGGGCTTGTGCAAGAGAGCTCAACAAGGAAGAGTATAGGAAAGCAGAGCTTGTGCTAAAGGAGCACGATGGAGCAGAGTAAAGGAAAGACAGTTCATGTGCTAAGGAGCACGGCTGGACATGTACCAGAAGGATAGACAGGACATGAGCTAGGAAGCATGGCGGAGCAGAAAGCAGAGCTTGTGCTAAAGGAGCACAATAGGGCAGAGTGCAGGGGCACTGAATACAGTGAGCGATCGAGCAAAGGCCATGCAGGCCTAGCAGGGAAGCACAAAACGATATTCAGGCTCATCCCATAGGAAGAGGCGGCCTGATATAGGGCATGAACACTTGGACTTCCGGGTCAGGTCCTCTAGGACCATAGAGAGGACATCTGGGTCAGGTCCTCTAGGACCATAGAGAGGACTTCCGGGTCTGGTCCTCCAGGACCATAGAGAGGATTTCTGGATCAGGTCCTCCAGGACCATAGAGAAGATTTCCGGATCAGCACCATAGAGAGGACTACTGGGTCATTTCCTCCAGGCCCATAGAGAGGACGTCCAGGTCAGGTCCTCCAGGATCATAGAGAGGATTTCTGGGTCAGGTTCTCCAGGACCAAAGAGAGGACTTCTGGGTCAGGCTGCACATGTACCAGGAGGAAATAGAGGACATGTGCTAGGAAGCATGGCGGAGCGGAAAGCAGAGCTTGTGCTAAAGGAGCACAATAGGGCAGAGTGCAGGGGTACTGAATACAGTGAGCGATCGAGCAAAGGCCATGCAGGCCTAGCAGGGAAGCACAAAACGATATTCAGGTTCCTCCCATAGGAAGAGGCGGCCTGATATAGGGCATGAACACTTGGACTTCCAGGTCAGGTCCTCCAGGACCATAGAGAGGACCTCCAGGTTTGGTCCTCCAGCATCATAGTGAGGACTTCCGAGTCAGGTCCTCCAGGACCACAGAGAGGAATGACTGCAGGCAGAGCAGAGACGGGCACGCACGCATGCTGGGCATAGGTGTCCAGCCAAAGGATCCAGCATAGGAGGTGCATGTGCGCACTAGCAACGGCGTGCAGCCACAGGGTGAGATGAGCGTGTGCACTCGCAATGGCGTGCAGCCATAAAGGGAGATGCGCGTGCGCACTCGAGAGGGCCCCGGCTTTGGGGATCATGCGGCATGACAAGCATGACAATTACATTCCATGTGGGCTGGCTGCATGACATTTTATAGGACCTGTGCTGTGAGCTCATTTTCAGGTTTGCCTCTGGCTTCTGGTGAGGGTTATGGAGCTGGCTGTGCTGACAGAGGAGTAGTGAGTTCTCTATCTGGACTCCCTCTGTTGGTGAAGGGAGGTAATGAAGCTGATCTAAATGGCAGAGACCGGCCACCTGAGGAAGAGGACTGCGATTGGATATCAGGAGTTTCTGATTGGATTTAAGGCAGCCGACTCCCTAGTTTCTTGCTGGTGATTTTTCCTGACTGTGGCTCCTGGTTTCCAGTTTGGTTCCTGCCTTCCTAAAGCTAAGTTTTCTCTGCTATTGTTCATATGAGTTTTTGTCTGGTTTACTTAGTTTTTGTGTTTAGCCAGCCCTGGCCTGAATCCCCATTTTGTCTCTAATCAGTTGATCTCTTTGCTCTGTCTTCAGAATATACCTGAGTGCTGATACAGTGTTTTGAAGTCTAGCGACTTTAGGGCCTTTTTCTATTAGATGTGTTAGACATTCTTTTTGGCAGGGTTTTTTGCATGATTGCAGACAGCAGCTTTTCTTTCCTGTCCTTTCTAGTTAGCGAGGGCCCCATCATTTGCTCAGCCTATCTTTCTACCTGTGTCTGTGTTTTCATCTTGTTTCACCGACAATACATGTTGGGGGCTGTCTATTGCTTTGGGGCTCTGGGGCAGTTTAGATTTTCCCTTTCTTTCTTTAGGCTTATTTAGTTCTCCGGCCGTGACGAGGCATCTAGGACCACCGTAGGCACGCTCGACGGCTACTGCTAGTTGTTATGGCTAGGATCAGGGGTCTGCAATCCGCTAGTTACCAACCTCTATGGTTTTCTGGGCTTAGCTTGCTTTTTGTTTTTTCCTCCTCGGTGACTCATTCATAACAGACCTGGTGTTAGGCGTCGGATTCCTGGCACTGCACAGTGGGAGTCCAGAGCCAGACATCCTGCGGTCTCCCATTCTTCCTCGACCGCTCCGGGTGTTGCTCCACAAACACGGCGAGCCAGGCTTGCTGCTCAGACTCGCTCTGACAGCCTGGATGTTGCTGCCACCTCTGGTGCAGCAATAGCAGCGCAACCTGCTCTGCAGGGAACTGCTCCTGAGGCTAAGTCCTCATGCCGTGCTACTGGGCATGCCCGCAACTTGACCTCTCACTAGAGAGCAGGGGTCACATGCTCAGGTCCTACGTCGGATCTGATTGGTCCTTCCCAAGCTAATGGAAGGTCCCGGAAGCGCATCGCTATAAAAAGCCAGCATGGCGGCTCGGTGATGCGCTAGTGTAGCATATTATGCTGTGTGTGTATGGTGACGGATGTGTGGACTGGTGACTGACGCATTATGAAACCCCTTCCCTCGGATATTACGAATGGTGACAGATAGTTGGATAGTCAGTCTCAGCTTGTGGCAAGCTACACGCCACGTGATCCTCGCCTACACTAGCGTCCGTCGGCGCCTGTGTCTCAGCGCCGACGTCTGCGGCTTTACCTGCCGCTGCGCTGCACTAACCGCAGCTACTCTTGGTCGCTGTTGCGACGCCACACGCAGATCTCTGTGACATTAACAGAGCCGCGTCTCGGCACCACATTGCCTCTTGCGACTCTGCCAGAACAGAGCCGTCCTTAGCGTTCGGGTGACGCTAACCCGAGCGCAGTACCTCATTGATTAGGTGCATCTGCCATTGTTCAGCAGAGGTCTTGTCACCTACCGCACGGTGGACTCCGGGCGGCGAACGCACCTCGTTATTTTATATTTGGTGCGTTCCGCCGTCCTAATATTACACTAGCGCCAGGGTCTGGCTGGCAGCTGGAGAGCAGGTTGGCGGCTATCGAGAGCACCACCTCAGCTGCGAATGCTGCGCTAGCTGCCGCCCAGACGGTCGCTGAGGCCGTCTCACGTGTGCCCACTCTTTTGCCCTCGCCAACAATCTCTTCCCTCCCGCTCCCCGATAAGTTTTCGGGTGAAAGCGCCACCTGTAGGGGATTCGTCAGTCAGTGCTCCATTCACCTGGGGTTGCTGGCTGCACGGTTTCCTACAGAGCGGGCCAAGGTGGGCTTTATTGTCTCCTTGTTAGCTGGCCGGGCATTGCAGTGGGCCTCACCGTTGTGGGAACGTGATGATCCCGTGGTTCAGGGGCCTGCTCAGTTCCTCGCGGTTCTGAAGCAGGTCTTCTTGGGACCACGGGTCATGCACGATACGGCTCTCCAACTGTTAGCGTTAACACAAGGGTCACTCTCGGTTAGCCATTATGCTGTCCAGTTTCGGACATTGGCTTCCGAATTGGAGTGGCCGGACAAAGTGTTAGTCCCAGTGTTCTGTAGAAGCCTAGCTGAGCACGTCAAGGATGCTCTAGCCACCCGAGATATTCCCACAACTCTGGAGGAATTGATCTCCGTCTCCACCCGTATTGATCTCCGGTTCACGGAGCGCGGGCTGGAGAGGACTCAATCCAGACGTAAGATTAACCTGGCTCCCACCTTTACCGAACCACTGAGCCATTCCGCTCAGGAGCCTCCCTCCATCGAGCCCATGGAGGTTTCTCGCACCGGTACTAAGCCACGTCAGGTGCGGGGCTCTGTGCGCTGTTATCACTGCCGACACTTTGGCCACTCGGCTGGCACATGTCCTCAGCGGCCAAAGGGACGAGCCCGTTCCATGGTTGTAGGTGGTGGCCAGTCCCAGATGGAGCCCTTTTCACCTAAGCCGGTATTCCGGGGTACTATGGATAATGGTTCCTCCACCTGGGAGACAGAGGTTACTCTGGACTCCGGCGCCGAGGGGAACTTTATGTCCTCGAGTTTTGCCCAGAGTCACTCTATCCTCCTGGTATCACTCCCACAACCTCTGACCATCAGGGTGGTGGATGGGGCACCATTGCCGTCTCAAGTGACCCATCAGACGGTCCCACACGGTCTCGCCATGTCCCCCTCACATCGGGAGACCCTGTCCTTGCTTATTATGCCTGATGGCATCGATCAGGCACTCCTCGGGGTTCCCTGGCTTCGTTGTCACTCCCCTCACATTGATTGGGCATCGGGGAGAATACTGGGCTGGAGCAAGGACTGCGAGGGAAGGTGTCTTAGGGACAGTCTTCAGGTAGCGTCTACAGAGCTGCCTACAGATCTCTCCACGCTTCCTGAACCTTACCATCAGTATGCGGACGTCTTCTCTAAGAAGTCTGCGGAGACACTCCCGCCGCACCGTCCCTATGATTGCCCGATTGACCTCCTGCCGGGCACAGAACCTCCTCGAGATTGTGTCTACCCATTGTCTCTCCTGGAGACAGAGGCAATGTCCCAATATATCCGGGAGAACCTGACGCGGGGCTTTATCAGGAAGTCGGTGTCACAGGCTGGGGCAGGCTTCTTCGTTCAGAAGAAGAGCGGGGAGTTACGCCCCTGTATCGACTACCGGGGTCTCAATGCCATCACGGTAAAGAATAAGTACCCTCTCCCGTTGATCTCCGAGTTGTTCGACAGGTTGCGTGGGGCGCGGCTCTTCACAAAGCTAGACCTACGAGGGGCATACAACCTGATCCGTATTCGCGAGGGAGACGAATGGAAGATAGCTTTTAATACTCGGGATGGCCATTATGAATATCTGGTCATGCCCTTCGGCCTTTGTAATGCGCCCGCTGTCTTCCAGGACTTCGTCAACGACGTCTTCCGTGACATGCTTTCTACCTCGGTGGTGGTCTATCTGGATGACATCCTCATCTTTTCGCCAGATTTCCCCACCCACCGGAAAGATGTCTGCAGGGTATTCGACCGCCTGCGGGCGAATTCCCTGTTCACCAAGCTGGAGAAGTGTCAGTTTGAGCAGGAGTCCTTGCTATTTCTGGGCTACGTCATCTCGGCCCAGGGGTTGGCTATGGATCCGGCTAAACTGCAAGTGGTTATGGACTGGCAGGAACCCCATTCTCTTAAAGCGGTGCAGCGCTTTTTGGGGTTCGTTAATTATTACCGTCAGTTTATACCCCACTTCTCCACTCTGGTAGCTCCTTTGGTTGCTCTCACGAAAAAAGGAGCTAATCCTAAGGCGTGGACCGAACAGGTTTCTAAGGCTTTTTCCTCCATAAAGTCCCACTTTGCAGGCGCTCCCATTTTACACCATCCCGATGTGGATAAGCCGTTTATCCTTGAGGTAGATGCTTCTTTCGTCGGTGCAGGAGCAGTCCTTTACCAAAAGGATGCTCAAGGTCGGAAGCATCCCTGCTTCTTCTATTCTAAGACCTTTTCACCGGCGGAGAAAAATTACTCCATCGGCGACAGGGAGCTGCTGGCCATGAAATTGGCTTTCTCCGAGTGGAGACATCTCCTGGAGGGAGCCCGGTTCCCCTTTCAGGTGTTCACGGACCACAAAAACCTGGTCTATCTTCTGACGGCCCAACGTCTGAATTCCTGTCAGGCCAGGTGGTCCCTCTTCTCTCGCTTCCGCTTCACCCTGCACTACCTCTCTGGGGAGAAGAACATCCGAGCAGATGCCCTCTCGCACTCGGTGGTCTCAGCGGAAGAAGGAGAAGCTGAGCCCCGGTTAATTCTACCTCCAGAGAGTTTTACGACCGTGGCTCCTATCGCTCTCGAGTCGGTACCGCCAGGCAAGACCTTGGTGCCCCCCCCGGCTACGGCCGGAGGTTCTTGCCTGGGCACATGCCTCCAGGCTAGGTGGCCATTTTGGTAATAAAAGGACCACCGAACTCCTGGCAAGGTCATATTTGTGGCCACATATGGCTCGAGACGTCAAGGCATACGTGAAAGCATGCGTCTCGTGTGCCCGGAACAGGCCCTCTAGACAGAGGCCGGCGGGGCTCTTGTTTCCCCTGCCAGTAGCGGATAGACCATGGGAAATGGTGGGCATGGACTTTATAGTTGGCCTGCCCAAGTCCAGTGGCAGTACGGTCATCTGGGTGGTTACCGACCATTTTTCCAAAATGGTACATCTGGTGCCACTCGCACGCCTACCTTCCGCCCGAGGTCTGGCCGTCCTGTTCATTAAGCATGTATTCCGTTTACATGGTATGCCGGACAAAATCGTAAGTGACCGAGGTCCCCAGTTTGCGTCTCGTTTTTGGAGGGAGCTCTGCAGCTTACTCAGCATCAAGCTAAATCTGTCTTCCGCCTACCATCCCGAGACGAATGGCTTGGTCGAAAGGGCCAATCAGACCTTGGTCACCTATCTACGACATTTTGTCTCTGCCAGGCAGGATGACTGGGCATCCTTGCTGCCTTGGGCTGAATTTGCCCTAAACAATGCAGTGGCCGATTCCACGGGTCAGACGTCTTTTCTCCTAAATTATTGTCAACACCCACACGTCCCAATGCCGGTGTCCTCCACTGACTCCAGGGTGGCAGACTGGGCAGTGGAGGCCCGGGAGATTTGGGATCACACTCAGAATGCTATCCGGGCATCTAAAGAAAGGATGAGGGCGTCCGCCGACACGCACCGGCGACCCGCGCCAAGCGTCTCCCCGGGCGACATGGTGTGGCTCTCCACCCGGAACGTTAAATTGCGGGTCGAGCCTCCCAAGTTCGCACCACGATACATTGGACCGTTCAAGGTCCTCGAGCGACTTAGCTCAGTGGTCTACCGCCTGGCTCTTCCTCCACATTTGGCCATATCGGACGTGTTTCATGTGTCCCTCCTCAAACCAGTTCATAGAATCATAGAATCATAGAGTTGGAAGGGACCTCCTGGGCCATCTGGTCCCACATGGTCCGGTTTTCTGAGCCATCCACCGGGTCATCAGACTTATCGTCTGACGAGTATGAGGTTAACACCATCGTGGGGCGCAGGTTTGTCCGTGGCAAAAAATTCTATTTGGTGGACAGGAAGGGTCATGGTCCCGAGGCTCGGACCTGGGAGACGGTGGAGAATATTCATGCACCGCTTCTGGTCGCGGCTTTTGAGCGCAGTGAGGCGGGGACCATGTTAGGCGTCGGATTCCTGGCACTGCACAGCGGGAGTCCAGAGCCAGACATCCTGCAGTCTCCCATTCTTTCTCGACCGCTCCGGGTGTTGCTCAGCAAACATGGCGAGCCAGGCCTGCTGCTCAGACTCGCTCTGACAGCCTGGATGTTGCTGCCACCTCTGGTGCAGCAATAGCAGCGCAACCTGCTCTGCAGGGACCTGCTCCTGAGGCTAAGTCCTCATGCCGTGCTACTGGGCATGCCCGCAACTTGACCTCTCACTGGAGAGCAGGGGTCACATGCTCAGGTCCTACGTCGGATCTGATTGGTCCTTCCCAAGCTAATGGAAGGTCCCGGAAGCACATCGCTATAAAAAGCCCGCATGGCGGCTCGGCGATGCGCTAGTGTAGCATATTATGCTGTGTGTGTATGGTGACGGATGTGTGGACTGGTGACTGACGCATTATGAAACCCCTTCCCTCGGATATTACGAATGGTGACAGAGAGTTGGATAGTCAGTCTCAGCTTGTGGCAAGCTACACGCCACGTGATCCTCGCCTACACTAGCGTCCGTCGGCGCCTGTGTCTCAGCGCCGACGTCTGCGGCTTTACCTGCCGCTGCGCTGCACTAACCGCAGCTACTCTTGGTCGCTGTTGCGACACCACACGCAGGTCTCTGTGACATTAACAGAGCCGCGTCTCAGCACCACATTGCCTCTTGCGACTCTATGCCAGAACAGAGCCGTCCTTAGCGTTTGGGTGACGCTAATCCGAGTGCAGTACCTCATTGATTAGGTGCATCTGCCATTGTTCAGCAGCGGTCTTGTCACCTACCGCACGGTGGACTCCGAGCGGCGAACGCACCTCCTGTTATTTTATATTTGGTGCGTTCCGCCGTCCTAACACCTGGCTGCATTACATTCCATGGGGGCTGTCTGCATTACATTCTATGGGGCTGCACTGTACTCCTGTGTGGGACTGCATTGTACTCCCGTGTGGGGCTGTGTGGTGTGTATTCAGGCCCGGATTGCAAATCTGCCAGGTGGGCTTGCGGCTACGTGGGCCACCGCCGCCGGCCCATTAAAACGGGTGGGGAACCTCCGGCCACGGGCCACATGTGGCCTGCAGGCAGGTCCCCGGAGTCCGGAAAGGCGGAGTTAGCGGTCTTGCTGCAGGGTTGTTCTCTCCTATGTCCCCCTCCACATCTCCTGATGTACTGGCCTGTCTCCTGGTAGCACCTCCAGCCTCTGGACACTATGCTGACAGACACAGCAAACCTTCTTGCCACAGCTCGCATTCATGTGCCATCCTGGATGAGCTGTACTACCTGAGCCACTTGTGTGGGTTGTAGAGTCCGTCTCATGCTACCACGAGTGTGAAAGCACAACCAACATTCAAAAGTGACCAAAACATCAGCCAGAAAGCATTGGTACTGAGATGTGGTCTGTGGTCCCCATCTGCAGAACCACTCCTTTATTGAGGGTGTCTTGATAATTGCCAATAATTTCCATCTGTTGTCTATTCCTTTGGCACAGCAGCATGTGAAATTGATTGTGAATCAGTGTTGCTTCCTAAGTGGACAGTTTGATTTCACAAAAGCTTGATGTACTTGGAGTTATATTCTGTTGTTTAAGTGTTCTCTTTATATTTTTTTGAGCAGTGTAAAAAAATCGGGGCTAAAATTTTGCGGGAAAAATGTTCTTATCTCTGTTATAAACTTCTGTAGAGCACCTGGTGGTTCAAGATGCTCACCACACATCTAGATAAGTTCCTTGAGGGGTCTAGTTTCCAAAATGGTATCACTTGTGGGGTGTTTCCACTTTTTAGGCACACCAGGGGCCCTCCAAAAGTGACATGGCATCCGCTCTCGATTCCAGACAATTGTGTGTTCAAAAAGGCAAACCTTTCTCCTTCCTTTCCGAGTCTTGCCGTGGGCCCAAACAGTGGTCTTCCTCCACACATGGGGTATCGGCGAACTCAGGAGAAATTGCACAACAATTTTTGTGGTCCATTTTCTCCTGCTACCTTTGTTAAAATAAAAAAATTGGTGCTAAAAGATAATTTTTGAGGAAAAAATTTGATTTTTAATTTTCACAGCTCTACGTTATAAACTTCTGTGAAGCAACTGGGGGTTCAAGGTGCTCACCATGCATCTAAATATATTCCTTGTGGGGTCTAGTTTCCAAAATGGGGTCACTTGTGGGGGTTTCCACTGTTTAGGTACAGTTGTGGCCAAAAGTATTGACACCCCTGCAATTTTGTCAGATAATACTCAGTTTCTTCCTGAAAATGATTGCAAACACAAATTCTTTGGTATTATTATCTTCATTTAATTTGTCTTAAATGAAAAAACACAAAAGAGAATGAAGCAAAAAGCAAAACATTGATCATTTCACGCAAAACTCCAAAAATGGGCCAGACAAAAGTATTGGCACCCTCAGCCTAATACTTGGTTGCACAACCTTTAGCCAAAATAACTGCGACCAACCGCTTCCGGTAACCATCAATGAGTTTCTTACAATGCTCTGCTGGAATTTTAGACCATTCTTCTTTGGCAAACTGCTCCAGGTCCCTGATATTAGAAGGGTGCCTTCTCCAAACTGCCATTTTTAGATCTCTCCACAGGTGTTCTATGGGATTCGGGTCTGGACTAATTGCTGGCCACCTTAGAAGTCTCCAGTGCTTTCTCTCAAGCCATTTTCTAGTGCTTTTTGAAGTGTGTTTTGGGTCATTTGTCCTGCTGGAAGACCCATGACCTCTGAGGGAGACCCAGCTTTCTCACACTGGGCCCTACATTATGCTGCAAAATTTGTTGGTAGTCTTCAGACTTCATAATGCCATGCACACGGTCAAGCAGTCCAGTGCCAGAGGCAGCAAAGCAACCTCAAAACATCAGGGAACCTCCACCATGTTTGACTGTAGGGACCGTGTTTTTTTTCTTTGAATGCCTCTTTTTTTCTCCTGTAAACTCTATGTTGATGCCTTTGCCCAAAAAGCTCTACTTTTGTCTCACCTGACCAGAGAACATTCTTCCAAAATGTTTTAGGCTTTTTCAGGTAAGTTTTGGCAAACTCCAGCCTGGCTTTTTTATGTCTCGGGGTAAGAAGTGGGGTCTTCCTGGGTCTCCTACCATACAGTCCCTTTTCATTCAGACGCCGACGGATAGTACGGGTTGACACTGTTGTACCCTCGGACTGCAGGGCAGCTTGAACTTGTTTGGATGTTAGTCGAGGTTCTTTATCCAACATCCGCACAATCTTGCGTTGAAATCTCTTGTCAATTTTTCTTTTCCGTCCACATCTAGGAAGGTTAGTCACAGTGCCATGGGCTTTAAACTTCTTGATGACACTGCGCACGGTAGACACAGGAACATTCAGGTCTTTGGAGATGGACTTGTAGCCTTGAGATTGCTCATGCTTCCTCACAATTTGGTTTCTCAAGTCCTCAGACAGTTCTTTGGTCTTCTTTCTTTTCTCCATGCTCACTGTGGTACACACAAGGACACAGGACAGAGGTTGAGTCAACTTTAATCCATGTCAACTGGCTGCAAGTGTGATTTAGTTATTGCCAACACCTGTTAGGTGCCACAGGTAGGTTACAGGTGAAGTTAATTACACAAATTAGAGAAGCATCACATGATTTTTCGAACAGTGCCAATACTTTTGTCCACCCTCTTTTTTATGTTTGGTGTGGAATTATATCCAATTTGGCTTTAGGACAATTCTTTTTGTGTTTTTTCATTTAAGACAAATTAAATGAAGATAATAATACCAAAGAATTTGTGCTTGCAATCATTTTCAGGAAGAAACTGAGTATTATCTGACAAAGTTGCAGGGGTGTCAATACTTTTGGCCACAACTGTACATCAGGGGCTCTCCAAATATGACATGATGTCTGCTCTCGATTCCAGCCAATTTTACGTTCAAAAGCTCAAATGGTACTCCTTCCCTTCCAAATTCTGCCGTGCACCTAAAGAAAGAGTGGTCTTCCTCCACATATGGGATATCAACGTAGTCAGGAGAAATTGCACAACAAATGTGGTTCATTTTCTCCTGATACCCTTGACAACATATAAAAAATTGTGTCCGAAGTAAAATTTTTGTGAAAAAAGGTTAAATGTTAATTTTTTCCTTCCACATAGCTTCAATTCTTGTGAAGCACCTGAAGGGTTAATAAACTTCTTGAATGTGGTTTTGAACACCTTGAGGAGTGAAGTTTTTAGAATGGTGTCAGTTTTGTGTATTTTCCGTCATATAGGCCCCCAAAGTGACTTAAAATATGAGGTGGTCCCTAAAAAATGGTTCTGTAAATTTTGTTGGAAAAATGAGAAATCGCTGGTCAAATTTTAACCCTTATAACTTCCTAACAAAAAAAAATTATGTTTCAAAAATTGGGCTGATGTAAAGGAGACATGTGGGAAATGTTATTTATTAACTATTTTGTTTGACATAACGCTTTGATTTAGGGGCATAAAAATTAAAAGTTTGAAAATTGTGAAATTTTCAAAATTTTTGTCAAATTTTCATTGTTTTCACAAATAAACACAAATAATTTTGAAGACATTTTACCACTATCATAAAGTACAATATGTCATGAAAAAAATATCCACAGAATCAGTGAAATCCATTGAAGCGTTCCAGAGTTATAACCACATAAATTGACAGTGGGCAGATTTCGAAATTAAGGCCTGGTCACTAACCTACAAAGTGTCTTGGTCATTAAGGGATTAAGGAAGTCTTCCTGAAAACAAGATCTGTTTGGGTCCGTGAGGACTGGAATTTGGGAAACACTAGACTAGAGAAACTATTGTTCTGTTTACTCTTTGAGGAGAACATGTCATGTCCACAAACATTATATAGCCGGGGTCACACGTAAGAAACTCGCACCTCAATACCCGGCATTGCCGCCGCTACTCAGGACCGAAGCATTCAGCTGCATAGAAATACATGCAGCTGAGCGCTCCGGTCCCGAGTGCCGGTGGCAGTGCCGGGTAGTATTGAGATGCGAGACTTGTGCGAATTTCTCGCAAGTGTGAGCCCGGCCTATACATGTAGATATGGGATTAATCTGCAGGATAATGACGTCTCAATCCTGTCCAGCCACCTTACTGAAAGTCCAGCTACTGTTGAGAACACTTTAGACCTGACTTCTGAGTTTGGGCTCCCTCTGGTGGTTGCTGTGGGTAATGGAGCTGGTCGGGTTGACAGAAGTCAATCACCTGAAGTGAATGATTGGAGGTCAGGTGTTACAGACTGGGAAGATTTAAGTGAGCAAGCTTCCCTCAGTTGTTGCTGGTGATTTGGTTTTCTTCCTGTGCATTTTGAAGTCCGCTTGCCCCCTGTTTGGTCCCGCATCGTTCAGATAAGTTATTTGTTTGCTGGAATCTTTCGGCTTTGCTGTGTGGGTTCAACATTGTTCCCTGCTGGGACCTGTGCTGGACCCCGTTCCATATGCCACAACTCATGTCAGTTTGTTCAGTATTGCTAATCCCCTGTTATGTCAGTATATTTTGTTTTGCTTCCAGTTCACACCAGAATTCTGATCTAGTGGGGGAGATGTCGTGTGGCCTCAGTATTTTTGCATATCAGACGTGTTGGATTTTTCTTAGGGTTTTTTTGCGTGATTGCAGACAGTATCTTTCCTGTCCTGTTCTATCTAGACAGTTTGGGCCCCCTCATTTGCTTACTCTATTTTCTGCCTGTGTTTGTGCCTCATCTTGTCTCACCGGATATATATGTTTGGGGGCTATCTATTTCTTTGGGGTTCTACTCCGGGGCAGTTTAGCTTTCGCCTTTCTTGCTTTAGGCTTAGTCAATTCCTTGGCTGTGTCGAGGCGTCTAGGGCATCGTAGTTAAGACCCTCGGCTAATTCTAGTTCTGTTGTTAGTTTTAGGGGTCTGCAGTCCGCTAAGTTACCAACCTTTCTGGTCATCTGCTTGCCTAGCTTATTCCCCCGGCTATCCTCCTCGGTGACCTAATCATAATAAGCTACTATGAGAAAATAAAGTTTATTCCTCCTGGGAGTTGCCAACTTTCAGTTATAAAGGTGAGACTAGAGTGGCTAGAGTTATCACTCACTTTCATTGGCATTTCGCTCTGCACAGATGTGCTGCAGAGCGAACTGTCAATCAAAGTGCCTGAGACTTCTTCCAGTTGCCGCTCACAATGCTATAGCTGCTCTGGGCTCATCTCTATGTCTGAAACCTGGTGTCTGCCGGGAGGAATATAGTTTATTTTTTTTCAATTATGAGCTTGCAGTTTACCAAATATCTGCAGATTTAGGCTGTGTGCACACGATGCAGATTTGCAGCGTTTCCGCAGTGGATTTTACCGCGCAGAAACGTTGCATATCCGCATTGTGATGTACAGTACCTTTAAAATGAATGGGAAAAAAAAAACGCTGTGCAGACGCTGCGGATTTTTCCGCGCGGTTTTCCTGCGGTACAAAATCCGCAGCATGTTACTTCTTTTGTGCGGTTTTCTATCTCCCCTGTCACCAAATCCGCAGGGGGAAAACCGCAATGGAAAACCGCACAAAAACCGCATGAAAACCGCGTGAAAAATGGAAGAAATCCGCAGGAAAAATGCAGGTCATTTGACCTGCGGTTTTCTTCCATTCTGCACGGAAAAATCCGCAGGGCTCAAAACTCCGTCTGCACTCAGCCTAATAGCATTTGGTAAGCAGGACTGGTTCCATTTAAACCAGATGGCTAGCAGAATCAGTAAGGGTCCCATGTATGCACACATACATACACATTTCTACAGCCCTTTCATTTGTCGAAAAGAGCAGTGGAATCAATGCTGCAAAAATAGAAGAGAGAAGCTGTGATCTGGCCGCATTTGTTTCTTGTGGTAAGCACTGCTTCCTATTCTGAATGTAAACCGGTATGAGGAAGAAAATAAAATGTAAAAAAAATGCAGAATAATATAGTCAGTATTCTGATCCAACATAACTACAATTTTGCTGTGAAGATTAGAGAAAGACGGTTAAAAGATGTTATTTGTTTATTTGACAGCACTTCAGTGAAGGGATGGCACTGTGCTTTAGTGGTTAGCAATGTTGTCTCCAAGGGTTTTTGCATTATAACACAGGCACTATATAACAGCATGTTGAGGTATTACAAGTCTGGAGACCCTTCGGGCTCCATGTGCTGCTATACAGTCTTCTTGCACATGCCTAATACTGGCCGTGCACATAATATCACAGTTGGCCAAAAACGTATCTTTTTTTTGCTATCTACCTCTGACACCCACATACATGAATAAATTGTCAAAGCATGCTTGTTTATTGCACTAAGAAGTCCTATTGACTATCTTCAAAATGTTGTAGCTCCTCTTGGTAGTGAACCATTAAACTGAATACTTGGCATTACAAATCCCCCCTTGAGTAGGTTGTGTTTCTGTACAGTTTTGCATTAACAGTGCAATGAGACATTGACAAAGTGTGTAGAGACAACCCTTATTGATAGATGAATGGCAACACCCAGTTGTTGTAAATGTATCCTTACAGTTCCAGGGGAAATAAAAGTAGAATAGAACAACACAAACTTCTAAGAAAAGCTGCTCCAGAAATTTGTAGGAAATGCAAGTGATTTAGTACAGAGAAAAGTCAGGGCAGCAAACAAGTATTCTTTATCATTGCTTTTGGTGGATGGACACTATATCTTGTACTCAGTTCTGGCATACCTTCAAAAATAAAAGACCCCCCCTGTATATATATACAGTGGGTACGGAAAGTATTCAGACTCCTTAAAATTTTTCACTCTTTGCTTCATTGTAGTCATTTGGTATATTCAAAAAAGTTAATTTTTTTTCTTATTAATGTACATGATTGTAACAACCCTGCTGGCATCGCTGCATGGCCTCCCATTCCCCACTCACCAATTTGCTCACTACTCCAGGCCATGCTGTGATTTCTGTATACTGCCAGCTCCATGCTCTGTCCCTTTTATCTTCTGTCTGCTGTGTTCATGTTTCCTGACTGTGTGTATAGGGGGGCGGCGCCTGAACTCTCTGCTTCTTATGGAGTCAGGGTGCACCGGGCTAATATGTCCATGACCGTTAGGGTCATTGCACTCTGGTTACTTTGGTTTAGTTGCCCCCGGTGGCCGCTAGTGTTATTGCACGTGATAATGAAGCAGGTGTGATTCCCTGGCTGCTTCATATAAAGGAGTAGCAGGTGGTCTCACTCACTGTTGGTGATATTGCTCATTTCCAGCCAAGTCTGGTGAAGGAAGGAACGACAGAGAGGAGTTCCTTGCAGCTCAGGGGAGCTCTGGTGTAATTGCTTCAGGCGGAAGCTGAATTTAGGTGTCGAGCTTCAGGGGTGAAGCTGAACTTTGGTGTCGTACTCTGTTGCTGGGAGCAATAGTAACAGAGCTAAGCTAAGTGGGGTTTTTCCCTGTTTGTTACTTTCCTTGTGTGTGTATTAGTGCAGTGGTGGGATTAGTTTCTGCACCGTACAATTCACTAGAAAGGGATAGCTGCAGGGCGAGCTAGGGATTTGAGGTATCCAGCTCATCGCCAGGTGCTGAACCTGCCTAGGGATCGTCAGGAGTGTAGGGACACTGACTCAGGGGAGTGCAGGAGTTCTCCACGTCCCCGTTCCCTATTGCAGGGCCCTCCATTGTAACGGTTTCCCCAGTGTTTCCCTTAACTCTGTTTAAATTCGCCCTGCTGGAGGCGGTATATCCAGGTTCACGGGTGTTATAGAAATTCGCTCTGCTGGAGGCAGTGTATCCAGTCACACGTGACATTACATTATCACCAACCTTAACATTTTTCTCTGGTGAGCCATGGGCCAAGTTCAGACCAGTGAGCAGTTGCTGCTGGTCGTCACTGAGATGAGTGAGGAGCTGAATGATGTGTTTAAGCAGCACCTGCAGCGGAATTATGGGTCTGAGGCCTACCCTCTGCCTCAACTAGAGGGTCCATTTGCGGCTTTGGCGAAGATGCGCCTTGGAGTCCCTGCTGGGGAGCAGGACTTGCTTATACAGGTGGACGTACCCAGGCAGGTGGGAGGAGTTGATGTCCCCATGGTGCTGCCTGGTGTTCCCCAAGGTGAAAGGGTACGTCCCTATAGTGAGCAGACTAATGATTTAGTCCTTGGCACTCACGCCGAAACTTCGGTAATATCAGAGAAGCCGTGTCCCCCTGGTCGTGTGGAGGAAGACCTTCCTCCTCGCCCTCAGAAGGTACTATGTCAGCAGAGGTGATGGTTGGCGAGGTACCTGAGTGTAACCTTTTTTTTTCCCTTTAAGCTGTTTGCTTAAAGTTAGTTTTGCCCCCTGGTGGACATTAGGGTTATTAATTACACTGTGGTTGTTTTAGTTCTAGTTTTGCCCCCGGTGGCCTTTAGGGTCATTGCACTCTGGTTACTTTGGTTTAGTTGCCCCCGGTGGCCACTAGTGTTATTGCACGTGATAATGAAGCAGGTGTGATTCCCTGGCTTCTAGCTAGAAAGGAGTAGCAGGTGGTCTCACTCACTGTTGGTGATATTGCTCATTTCCAACAAAGTCTGGTGAAGGAAGGAACGACAGAGAGGAGTTCCTTGCAGCTCAGGGGAGCTCTGGTGTAATTGCTTCAGGCGGAAGCTGAATTCAGGTGTCGAGCTTCAGGGGTGAAGCTGAACTTTGGTGTCATACTCTGTTGCTGGGAGCAATAGTAACAGAGCTAAGCTAAGTGGGTTTTTACCCTGTTTGTTACTTTCCTTGTGTGTGTATTAGTGCAGTGGTGGGATTAGTTTCTGCACCATCCAATTCGCTAGAAAGGGATAGGTGCAGGGCGAGCTAGGGATTTGAGGTATCCAGCTTGTCGCCAGGTGCTGAACCTGCCTAGGGATCGTCAGGAGTGTAGGGACACTGACTCAAGGGAGTGCAGGAGGTCTCCACATTCCCATTCCCTATTGCAGGGCCCTCCATTGTAACGGTTTCCCTGGTGTTTCCCTTAACTTTGTTTAAATTTGTCCTGCTGGAGGCGGTGTATCCAGGTTCACGGGTGTTATAGAAATTTGCCCTGCTGGAGGCGGTGTATCCAGTCACACTTGACATTACATGCAATGTCTAAACTCAGTTAGTACCTTGCTACTGAGCTTGCCAGGTCCTCTCCTGTAGTTCTCCTTCTTTGGAGGCTACACTCCTAGCCTTGTCTTGTGCCTGTTTGTCTGCCAGGAGGCTGTATATCCTGGTCTCTGTGCTATAGCTCCTGACCTTGTCTTGCCTAGTACCTCCGTCCACCCTCCAGGAGGCAGAATATCCTGGTCCTTGAGTCTTTGTCCCTCTACCTTGTCTGAACTCTGTCCTACCCCTGCCTCCTTGTCTTTGGCTTCTTTCTCTGCTGTGTCTTTCCCTGTGTCCTCCCTGTCCATGCTCTACACCCTTGCAGCTCTGCCTGCTCTGCACCCTTGCAGCTTTGCCTGCTCTGCACCCTTGCAGCTTTGCCTGCTCTGCACCCTTGCAGCTTTGCCTGCTCTGCACCCTTGCAGCTCTGTCTGCTCTGCACCCTTGCAGCTCTGCCTGCTCTGCTCCTGCTGCTGCTGCAGAACCTCTTGCTGCAGCTTCTCTCCGCAGACCTTGTGGTTCAGCTTTGCTCTGCTGCTGCAGAACCTCTTGCTGCAGCTTCTCTCCGCAAACCTTGTGCCTTGTGTTAGGGCTGGCGGAACACACCAAATAATAAAATAATAGTAATGTGCGTTCGCAGCCTGGGGTCCACCGTGCAGAGGTGGTAAACTGCTGCTTAGCAATGGCGGATGTGTATAGCGGTAGAGAATAGGTCACACGCGAGTTAACATCACCCTGTGTGAACAGTAGCGGACTCTGTTACGTCACAGACCCGCATTACCGCGGAACATAAATGCCGGAGCCTGTTAAAACACATAGCACTTGGCAAGAGGGCGCACAGTAAATGGACACAGAACTCAGCCCCAAGGATACGAGGTCTGAGTCCCTCTAGACCTACTGAGCGTGCGGCGTTGCACCTGCAGACGCCTCTAATGAACGCAGACCACCGAGGAGTGCAGACTGTGTGCACCGTGGCGTACAGACAAAGCCACCGGTGAATGCTGATGGCAGTCTCTGACTTGGCCTTTACCTGGACCTCAGCCTGGGCGCTAGCAGGCTAGGCTACACAACACATGTGTACCAAGGGTAGGAGTTTCATAATGAGTCGTTCACCAGAGACATTCATACATGCATACAACACTCACTCCACATGGTCAAATCTTTTTCTATATTAGCGCACGGTCGTGCGATCCTTTCATAGACGCAGTCTTCCGGGACCCTCCTGATGGCCCAATTCGAACTGCAATAGGAGCTGAGCATGTGACCTCCGACCTCCAATGAGTCGTCCCACGGGCAAGCTCATTAGGAGAAAAGCAGGACTTAAGCCCCCGTTACACACTGCGATATCGCTAGCAATATCGCTGTAAAGTCACCGATTTTGTGACGTTGCAGCGATATTACTAGCGATATCGCTGCATGTGATACTTACCTCCGACCGGCTCCCCCGCTGGTTATCGCTGATCCGCGAGAAGCTCCTGGATCATTTCTCGTCGTCCACTTCTTGCGGCGCTTCCTGCTGTGACAACGAGAGACGCGTGGAGCCGGGCTGGAGGACGCAGGATCGTCTGACAGGTAAGTAGCGATCCCCGTCCCCAGCGATGTCGCTGGTGAGATCTGCCTGAGTGGCAGCTCACTAGCGTCCACCCAGCGATTCACCAGCGATCCTGACCGCGTCGACGTCTCCGCCGAGCAGGAACCTCCGCTGCTGCAGAGGAATGGGAGACCGCAGAGGACATGGCTCGAGACAAACCCTGTGCAGTGGGAGAAACTCGACGCCTAACACCTTGTGGTTCAGCTTTGCTCTGCACTCCTGCCTGTATCCATACCTGCACCTCCTGTGTGAACAGGTCCAAACCTGTCCCTTCATATTCCACTCCTTCCTGCCTGTATCCATACCTGCATTTCTTTGTGTGAAGAGGTCTCTATCTGTTTCTTCATATACCACTCCTGCCTGCCCTGTGTCTCTCCTGTTCCATCCTGTCCAGTGTCTCAAGCCGTGCCCGCCTTGTCCTGTGTCTCAAGCCATGCCTGCCATGTCTACTTACCTGCTTGTCACTCGCACCTGACCAAGTGTCCTGTCCCCGAGTGGGATTAGCAGTCACAGCCAGACACCACCCTGGAGTGGCACCTGGCAGCTGCCTGCCGCACAACCCTGACCACATCATTGTAGGCTCCAGAGAAGACCAAGGCAGCTGTCTTAGTTACACCCCTTCCAGAGTAGTCTGGTCTGTCGCACAGTGGGGCCAAACCCCCCCGGCTCGCATCAAGCCGCCAAGGCGCAAGCGTGACAATGATGAAATGGGACAACCTCTTTAAAGAGAAGGTGGCATGTGAAAAAATGCTGTTAACCTGCATATTAGTATCATTCTGAACCTGCCCAGCGCCCGCACTTAGAGTCCCGCTGCCAGGAGGAAATTAACTTTATTCCCCCTGGCAGCATTTGGGTTTCAATCACAATGTTGGCGCTGGTGCAGGTTCAGTCAACGCTGAATGCCCCACCCCCAAGACTGAACGCTGAATGCTGCCAGGGGAAGTAAAGTTAATTTCCTCTTGGCAGAGGGGATATAAGGGCAGATTCAGAATGCTATTAACCTGCACATTAACCCCATATCTGCAGGTTAATAGTGTTTTTTCAGGTAACATATTCCCTTTAACTTCATTAAGACATCTGCCCCAATGAGATGATTTTCTTTAAAGCACATACGATACAAACTACAAGCTAATAAGACATCCCTGTTAATGTCTGATATTTGTTTTGCATCTGTGTCAGAAGCTTCATCATCATGTAAGTATATATACTTTACAGTGTAACTGTTACCTTTATATCACTTTGCATTAGTTTTCATAAATGCCCCCTTTGTATTTCTATGAAACTTCTCAACAAGGTTCTCCATTACTTTCAGTGTGATTCTAATTACTGAAAAACGTTATCAGAAAAAGGAAACCGTTATCAGTTCAGTGCACACAAAGGTTAAAGGAGTTTTGGATGCAGATTCAAGGATCTGGGACCCTGCCGAATACACAGTGCCATCTCCAGTAAGTCTAAATACATTCAATAGGGGTGAGAATATACATTCCATGGGGGAGAAAGCTAGCTAAAACAATAAAAACATTGTTTTCAAAAACATTTTTCAAAAATAGTTAATTGCAGACTCTCTGCCGCTGCATCTGTCTTTGTTGATAAAACAATGTCCTGGAAAACCCTTTAAAGGGAATTTGTCAACAGGTTTTTGCTATGCAATCTGAGGACAGCATGAGGTAGGGGTTAAAACACTGAATTCAACGATATGTCATTTATTAGGCTGTGTTCTATTGTTTACTTATAATAAAGGTTTTATCACTAGGACATTATCATTGCCCTGACTAGCTGTGTGGTGTCAAGGCGTCCGCCTCTGCCCCTACTGTGATAAGCAGCTCACTGTCAATAGACAATGTACATACCGAGCCTGGTGTGAGTGGGGTCAGCTTTCTCAGATCTGCATTCTACAACTAAAGGCCCTTTTACATTTAGCGATGCACCAGCGATCCGACCAGCGATATGACCCGGTCAGGATCGCTGGTGCATCGCTAAATGATTGCTAGTGAGCTGCCACACAGGAAGATCTCACAGCGATGCAGCAGCGACGCAGCGCACAATACTCACCTTTCACACACAGCGATGAAGCCGTCCTCCCGCGTCGCTCGCCTCACACAGCAGGAAGCCCAGCTGGAAGCAGACGACGAGAAATGGAGCCGCCCGATCTCGCGCGATCAGCAATGAACAGCGGGGCAGCCGGTCGGAGGTAAGTATCACACATAGCGATATCGCTGCTGCGTCACAAAATCAGTGACGTTTTAGCGATATTGCTAGCGATATCGCTATGTGTAAAACCCCCTTAAGAAGGCTAAGTCACAAACGCTGCACCCAGTAAACTGAGTGATACATTATTAGAATCAGGGTCTCTTTTCCTAAATTATGTTGCTTTCAGATGAGGTAGCAAAAACCTGGTGACAGTTTCCATTTAATGTTTTTGTTGAACAGACAGGTGTCCTTTGCTTCTTTTTTTGTGCCTCAAACCCATACTCTGAATCTTATGTGGCATCACATACCTCCATGTCTACCTTCTATTTATACCTATTGCATAATTACTGTTACATTAATGCATCTTTACATTCCCCATCTGTGGCATGCCCAGTCCCATAATTATGTGGCAGGAATAGAAATTTCTGCAACTGCAAAAATGGAAATCGGTGAACCTCTCGGAGACCTCTCTCTGCAGAAATTAGTTTAAGAATCATTGGTAAAAAAATTTTTTGTATTGTAGTGTTTTGTCAAGAGGCTTAATGTGGTGGTCTGAAACTTTCTTTTTCTTCTATACTTTAATTAAAAATTTCTTCTATACTTTAATTAAAAATTAACTATCCTTCCCTCCTTCCCTCACTAACCTAACTGCTTTATCTATTCATTTTTTTGTATTACTTTCTCTGTTGCATGCTGAGACGCTTAAATGAGTCACTGCTGCAGCATCTTACCTCACCCTGAAATGAAGCATCATCAGTGTTAGTGTTGTCTGTCTTAGGGGCTAGGAAATGTGTAATGACAGTGCACTCTGTTGCCAATTGGTAACTTCTCATGAGAGACGGCAATAGAGTGCACTGCCACTGTGCACTGAGAAGAACAGTACAGAGTACTGGAAACCAGGGGAAGAGTCTTGAGGAGATCATTTGCATATTCCCAGTGCCTTCTGGGATAAGTGAAGAGTCTCCGCGAGCTCAACGATCACTGGGTTTTGGCCGTTGCCGCTGAAAAGAGGAAATCGGAGAAACCAGGGGAAGAGTCTTGAGGAGATCATTTGCATATTCCCAGTGCCTTCTGGGATAAGTGAAGAGTCTCCGCGAGCTCAACGATCACTGGGTTTTGGCCGTTGCCGCTGAAAAGAGGAAATCGGAGAAACCAGGGGAAGAGTCTTGAGGAGATCATTTGCATATTCCCAGTGCCTTCTGGGATAAGTGAAGAGTCTCCGCGAGCTCAACGATCACTGGGTTTTGGCCGTTGCCGCTGAAAAGAGGAAATCGGAGAAACCAGGGGAAGAGTCTTGAGGAGATCATTTGCATGTTCCCAGTGCCTTCTGGGATAAGTGAAGAGTCTCCGCGAGCTCAATGATCACTGGGTTTTGGCCGTTGCCGCTGAAAAGAGGAAATCGGAGAAACCAGGGGAAGAGTCTTGAGGAGATCATTTGCATGTTCCCAGTGCCTTCTGGGATAAGTGAAGAGTCTCCGCGAGCTCAACGATCACTGGGTTTTGGCCGTTGCCGCTGAAAAGAGGAAATCGGAGAAACCAGGGGAAGAGTCTTGAGGAGATCATTTGCATGTTCCCAGTGCCTTCTGGGATAAGTGAAGAGTCTCCGCGAGCGCAACGATCACTGGGTTTTGGCCGTTGCCGCTGAAAAGAGGAAATCGGAGAAACCAGGGGAAGAGTCTTGAGGAGATCATTTGCATATTCCCAGTGCCTTCTGGGATAAGTGAAGAGTCTCCGCGAGCGCAACGATCACTGGGTTTTGGCCGTTGCCGCTGAAAAGAGGAAATCGGAGAAACCAGGGGAAGAGTCTTGAGGAGATCATTTGCATATTCCCAGTGCCTTCTGGGATAAGTGAAGAGTCTCCGCGAGCTCAACGATCACTGGGTTTTGGCCGTTGCCGCTGAAAAGAGGAAATCGGAGAAACCAGGGGAAGAGTCTTGAGGAGATCATTTGCATATTCCCAGTGCCTTCTGGGATAAGTGAAGAGTCTCCGCGAGCTCAACGATCACTGGGTTTTGGCCGTTGCCGCTGAAAAGAGGAAATCGGAGAAACCAGGGGAAGAGTCTTGAGGAGATCATTTGCATATTCCCAGTGCCTTCTGGGATAAGTGAAGAGTCTCCGCGAGCTCAACGATCACTGGGTTTTGGCCGTTGCCGCTGAAAAGAGGAAATCGGAGAAACCAGGGGAATAGTCTTGAGGAGATCATTTGCATATTCCCAGTGCCTTCTGGGATAAGTGAAGAGTCTCCGCGAGCTCAACGATCACTGGGTTTTGGCCGTTGCAGCTGAAAAGAGGAAATCGGAGAAACTGCGCGCCTATCGGCGCGCGAATTTTGGCTCATCTTTCATCTTTTTAAGAAATCTCAAGATGGAAGAGGCCAGGAGCCATTTGGTGAGCTGCATTTCTTGCTACATGTTCACAGATTTACCAGTGGAAAAGCCAAACTTCACATGCCACAAATGCAAGCTTGTGACCCTGTTGGAGGAAAAGTTGCAAAATCTCGAAGAGAGGTTAGCTACGTTGAAGATCATTAAGGAAGGTGAAGAGTTCTTGGACAGAGCAGAATTATCTCTTCATGTTACAGAAAGAGAAGAAATTCGAAGTGCACCTGAAGAAACAGAGGAATGGAGACATGTGACCCAGAGAAGCAGGAGGATCAGGAGGCAGTCAGCACCCATACTGCTCAGAAACCAGTACCAGGCTCTCACGCAGGAAAACGATGAAGAAATACATCAGGATAAGACTTTGCCAACAAACAGCAACCTTGTACGCCTTCAGAGTCCTCCTGGATGGAGAAAGAAAAATGTTGTGAAGAAGAAACGGAGAGTGGTGGTCATGGGGGATTCCCTGTTGAGAGGAACAGAGGCCGCTATCTGCAGACCGGATATAACTTCAAGAGAAATGTGCTGTCTTCCAGGTGCAAAAATTAAAGATGTGTCTGACAGGATATCAGGACTCTTCAGACCTACAGATGACTACCCATTCCTGCTACTACATGTGGGGACAAATGACACCGCAAGAAACGACCTGGAAACCATCTGCAGAGACTTTGAAGACTTAGGCAAGAAAGTGAAAGAACTGGGAGCGCAGGTGGTCTTCTCTTCCATCCTCCCAGTGGATGGCCATGGAACAAGGAGGTGGAATAAGATTCTGCAGGTGAACAACTGGCTACGTCGATGGTGCCGTCAGCAACGATTTGGATTTCTGGATCACGGAGTGAACTACTTATACGATGGACTACTTGCTAGAGATGGGGTGCACCTTACGAAGACTGGAAAGCAGGTATTTGGAAGTCGCCTTGCTACACTTGTAAGGAGAGCTTTAAACTAGAACAACATGGGAAGGGAAGCAAAAGACCAGAAAAAGCCATACACCTGACAAATGCTACTGAGAACTCTGCTATTAGAAGTGGAAAGGAAGAACAAAGACGAAAGAATCTAATTAAAAAAAATATTGGAGAAAGAGAAACCAATCACAAACTAAAATGTTTCTATACTAATGCACAAAGCATGGGCAACAAACAAGGAGAATTGGAACTACTAACACAGGAAAAGAAATATGATGTCATTGGAATCACTGAAACTTGGTGGGACAATACACATGATTGGAATACAAGACTAGAAGGATACAACTTATTTGCAAGAAACAGACTTGATAAACGAGGAGGGGGTGTCGCATTGTATGTTAGAAATGCGTATATCTGCACAGAGATTGAAGCTTCAGAGACTGGGAGTTCTGTGGAAACTGTTTGGGTAAGAATACAAGGACAGAACAATGGAAAGGACACCATTGTAGGCATTTACTACAGGCCGCCTGTGCAAGCTGAAGATATGGATGAACTCTTTATGCATCAAATGGCCAAGTTCTCCAAAAAATTTGACATAGTTGTCATGGGAGATTTCAACTATCCAGACATTTGTTGGGAATCTCTCTCAGGCAAAACTAACAGGTCAAGGAAATTCTTATCCTCTCTTGCTGACAACTTTATCTTCCAAAAGGTAAAGGAGAAAACAAGGGGAACTGCTACCTTGGATCTAATCCTTATAAACAGGGAGGAAATGGTTGAGGAGGTAAAAGTGGCTGGGACCCTAGGAGGTAGCGACCATGCTATTTTAGAATTTTGGATAACTAGAGGCGGAAGACCTGTGAAGACTCAGACGTCAAGGTTAGATTTCAGAAAGGCAGATTTTAAGGGATTCAGAAAGAGAATTGGAGGGATCCAATGGCTGGATATCCTTAAAGACAAAAATGTCCAGGAAGGATGGGAAATCTTGAAAAATGAAATTCTCAAAGCACAGTTGTTAACAATTCCGAAAAGAGGGAAGAATAGGAAGCATTTAAGGAAACCAGGATGGATGAACACAGAACTTAAGCACATGCTAAAAAGGAAGCAAAAAATGTTTATAAAATGGAAAGATGGAGGCATATCTAAAGAAGAATATAATGCTGTCTGCAGAACCTGCAAGGCACAAATCAGATTATCTAAAGCTGAAAATGAATTGAGGCTTGCAAGAGATGTCAAAAGCAATAATAAAGGATTTTGGGGATATGTCAAAAGTAAAAGAAAAGTCAAAGATGCTATAGGATTTTTACAGGATGAAAATGAAATGATGAAATGGTAAGACAGGATGTTGAGAAGGCTGAACTTTTAAATTCCTATTTTGCATCTGTTTTCTCTCAGAAAGGAAATGTAACATCGACTGTTATTCACTGTCCTATTAAGGGAAAAGAAGAATCCAGGATATCTATAAACAGAAAGATAGTGAGGAAACACTTAGCTAACCTAAATGTATTCAAGTCTCCAGGTCCAGATGAATTACACCCCAGAGTACTGAAGGAGATAGCAGAAGAAATTTTTGAACCCCTCTCCATAATCTTTGAAAATTCTTGGAGAACAGGAGAAGTGCCAGAAGACCGGAGAAGAGCAAATGTTGTTCCTATCTTCAAAAAGGGGAAGAAGGTGGACCCAGGCAACTATAGGCCGGTGAGTCTGACTTCTATACCAGGAAAGATCTTTGAACAAATTATTAAACAACATGTATGTCAATACCTGGATAAGAATGAAGTGATTAAACAGAGTCAGCATGGGTTTGTAACTAATAAGTCATGTCAGACTAATTTAATTTCCTTCTATGATGGTATTACTGATTGGGTGGATCAAGGAAATGCTGTAGATATAGTATATCTTGACTTCAGCAAAGCATTTGACAAAGTCTCTCATACAATCCTTATTGAAAAAATGACTAAGTATGGAATGGACAAGGCAACTGTTAGGTGGATTCATAACTGGCTTAGTGATCGGACCCAAAGAGTGGTCGTAAATGGCTGCACATCCAGTTGGAAGAATGTCTCAAGTGGGGTACCACAGGGCTCTGTCCTGGGCCCTGTATTGTTCAACATCTTTATCAACGATTTAGATGAAGGAATTGAGGGTAAACTGATTAAATTTGCTGATGACACAAAGCTAGGAGGGATAGCTAATACTAGAGAAGAGAGAGAGAGGATTCAAAAAGATTTAAATAAACTGGAGAAGTGGGCAGCAACTAACAGAATGGTTTTTAACAGGGAGAAATGCAAAGTACTACATCTGGGCAATAAAAATGAAAAAAGCATATATAGAATGGGAGGAATAGGGTTAAGTGACAGCACATGTGAAAAAGACTTGGGTATACTAATAGATCACAGACTGAATATGAGTCAACAGTGTGATGCAGCAGCAAAAAAGGCAAATGCAATTCTAGGATGTATTAACAGAAGCATACAGTCTAGATCACGTGAAGTAATTATTTCCCTCTACTCCTCTTTGGTCAGACCTCATCTGGAATATTGTGTCCAATTTTGGGCACCACATTTTAAAAAAGACATCAACAAACTGGAGCAAGTTCAGAAAAGAGCGACCAGAATGGTGACCGGTCTGCAAACCCTGTCTTATGAGGAAAGGTTGCAGGATTTGGGAATGTTTAGTTTGCAAAAGAGAAGACTGAGAGGAGACTTAATAGCGGTCTACAAATATCTAAAGGGCTGTCACATTGTAGAAGGATCAACTTTATTCTCATTTGCACAAGGAAAGACTAGAAGCAATGGGATGAAGCTGAATGGGAGGAGACACAGATTAGATATTAGAAAAAACTTTTTGACAGTTAGAGTGATCAATGAGTGGAACAGGCTGCCACGAGAAGTGGTGAGTTCTCCTTCAATGGAAGTCTTCAAACAGAGGCTGGACAGACATCTAACTGGGATGATTTAGCGAATCCTGCTTTGAGCAGGGGGTTGGACCAGATGGCCCAGGAGGTCCCTTCCAACTCTACGATTCTATGATTCTATGAGTAACAAAATCCTACAAAGCATCCATCGGAATTGACAGCTGACACATGTTCAGTAGAGCAGGGAGCAGCCCAACCCCTGAAACAGACATCACTGATGCCCCTTCATTTCCGGGTGTGGCAGACTCTGCCCCATAATGAAAACTGTCTTGAGTATTCCAGCATGCATCATCACAAAAGAAGTAGTAAAGAAATAAAAAGTAGTTAGATAGCATAGTGAGAGGATAGGGAATTTCAAATTAAAGTATATTACTAAAAAAAGATCAGATTATGACATTATATAGCGATTTAGGATTAAAATAAAATTTAGTTTAGGACCACTCCTTTAAATCTACATAACTGAGAATCTAATCCTAGTGCTTAAAGGGAATCTGTGACCTGGTTTTTGCTACCCCAGCTGAGAGCAGCATAATGTAGGGCCAGCGACAGATTCCAGCAATATATCACTTATGTTACGCTACTGGTGACGGGAGCAAGAGTGGACCCACTGGACCATGATGTCGAACCCTCCCCGAGCGAGCGCACCAGGTGGACCGACCCCTATACAGGGACCGTTTGGGAGCAGGCTCAAGGAGTTCAAACGTCACGGCAGCCAGGACCAGGGATCGGCTCGATAGGGTGAGCAGCAGATGGGCAGTGGGGAACCTGGAGAGACGCCTGGGGTAACCAGGGTACAGGGAATGGAGAGAGTGTTGCTGACGGACGAAGGAGGACAGCGGGAACCAGGCGGAGGCAGGGGTACAGGGGACTGCAAAAGGAAAACACACAGAAGGGTTAGCAGAGAAACAGGCGGAAGGGACGCGGGAGGCGGAAGAGCGAGCTGGAGCAAGGGGTTAGCAGAAGCGAGCAGGGCCTGGACGCAGCGAGAACTAACTCGATAGTCAGGCGCTTCCCCTAAGGGAGAGCGGCCTGAAATACCTGGTGGTAGCTCCTGATTGGCCAGGCCGTGGGTCCGGGTCAGGTCACGCTGGCGGGTGTCCGTACTGCAGGGATGCGCGGTCTGACACCCTGGCGCGTGCGCAGAGGCACAGTGCGCGCGGCCGAGGGTAGAGGAGGCGCCGGGAAACCGCCCGCCGGAAAGGAGGAAGACCGGGGGCACGCGCTGGAGCAGAGAGGCAGGAGAAACCCAGGCCGGAAGTAGAAGTGGCGGCGGGGCCAGCGGTGAGTGCGGAGGCGGCAGTGGGACCAGTCGCGGTGGTGCTAACAGTACCCCTTCTCTTACACCCCCCTCTACTGTGTCTGGATAAAAACCTCTTAAGGATGCGTGGGGCATTGATGTTCTCTTGTGGCTCCCAGGATCTCTCCTCGGGACCGAAACCTCTCCAATCGATGAGAAAAAACGTTTTACCCCTTACCCTTTTCGAGGCCAAAATGTCTCACCTCAAAGACATCATCAGAACTGACAGGTGGAGGAGAAGAGTTCGGAGCCGGGTGGAAACGATTCAGGACAACTGGCTTAAGGAGAGAGACGTGGAAGGTGTTGGGAACTCGGAGCGAGGCAGGCAACTCCAACCGGTAGGACACGTTGTTGATGCGCTTCAGAATCTTGAAAGGCCCAATGTAGCGAGGTCCTAGCTTGTAGGACGGGAGCTTCAGCCTAATATACTTGGCCGAAAGCCAAACTTGTCCCGGGAGATAAGTCGGAGAGTCCAAACGTCTCTTGTCCGCGTGTCTCTTCATGCGCTCCCCGGACTTCTTGAGAGCTTCTTTAGTCTCGGACCAGACTTTGGAGAACTCTATGGCTAGGGAATCCGCTGCAGGCACACCGGAGGTAGCGGATATCGGTAGCAGAATACCTGGATGCATCCCAAACACCACAAAAAATGGAGATTTGGCAGAGGACTCGCTGGAATGATTATTGTAGGAGAATTCTGCCCAGGGGAGGAGATGGACCCAGTTATCTTGGTGAGCATTAGAGAACAGGCGTAAATATGATGCTAGCACCTGATTGACGCGTTCCACTTGCCCATTGGACTGAGGGTGGTATGCGGAAGAAAAGTCCAATTTGACCTCCAGAAGTTTACGTAAGGCTCTCCAAAATTGAAAGGAGAATTGTACACCGCGATCAGAGACAATATGCTGCGGGAAGCCGTGAAGGCGGAAGACATGCTGGATAAAAATCTTCGCCAACTCTGGAGCGGAGGGCAGTGCTGGAAGAGGAATAAAATGGGCCATCTTAGAGAAACGATTGACCGCTACCAGGATAGTCGTACATCCGGACGAGTTAGGCAAATCAATGACGAAATCCAAAGCTATATGTTGCCATGGAACCGAGGGGATCGGCAGAGGAAGCAGAAGACCGGAGGGTGGCCGTCTAGGAACCTTGACCTTGGCACAAGAGGAACAAGAAGCCGTGAAGTCAATCACATCTTGGCGCAGTGAAGGCCACCAATAAAAACAAGCAATGAGATCCAGTGTCTTTCTGACTCCGACATGCCCAGAAAGTTTAGAGGAATGTCCCAAATGCAGCACCTCTTTTCTGTCTGCCTCAGAAACGTAGGTCTTGCCTGGAGGAGTGATCAGTCTCACAGGAGCCACCATGATGATGTTGGCTGGATCGATGATGTGAGTCGGCTTCTCCACGAAATCAGGAGGCTGCAGTGACCGGGACAATGCATCAGCCTTGACGTTTTTAGGCCCGGGACGAAAACGCAGCTCAAAATCGAACCGGTCAAAAAGAGAGACCATCTGGCTTGCCGGGGGTTCAGTCTGTGGGCTGACTGGAGGTACGCTAGATTTTTGTGATCGGTAAAGATGGTAAACGGGTGGACTGACCCCTCCAGAAGATAGTGCCACTCCTCCAGTGCCAATTTTATGGCTAACAACTCGCGGTCCCCGATGGAGTAATTACACTCAGCAGGAGAGAAAGCCTTTGAGAAGAACCCACAGGTAACCAGTCGTCCGGACGGGGATTTCTGAGAGAGCACTGCACCTGCTCCCGTGGATGAGGCATGTACCTCCAAAATGAATGGCTTGTTAGTCTCGGGTCGGTGGAGCACAGGTGCTGTCGCAAAGGCTTGTTTCAAACTGGAAAAGGCCTCTACAGCCTCTGGAGGCCAGAGCGAGGAGTTGGTACCCTTGCGAGTAAGACTGGAAATGGGTTTGATGAGAGATGAAAAATGTGGCACAAATTGAGGATAGTAATTGGCGAAGCCGAGGAACCGTTGAATCGCCTTGACCCCCACCGGACGGGGCCATTGAAGAATTACCGACAATTTTTCAGGATCCATTTCCAGCCCAGAATCTGAAACAATGTAGCCCAAGAAGGGCAATGAAGAATGCTCAAAGCGACACTTCTCAAGCTTCGCGTAGAGGTGATTCTCCCGCAGACACTGTAGTACCTGACGAACACTCCTCCTGTGGGACGCTAGATCCGGGGAAAAAATAAGGATGTCGTCTAGATACACGACCACGCAGGAGTACAGCAGGTCTCGAAAGATGTCATTAACGAACTCCTGAAACACCGCGGGAGCATTGCAGAGGCCGAAGGGCATAACATGGTATTCATAATGCCCATCCCGGGTGTTAAAAGCAGTCTTCCATTCGTCGCCGGAGCGGATGCGGACGAGATTATAGGCTCCGCATAGGTCCAACTTCGAGAAGACGCAGGCTCCACATAAGCGGTCGAAGAGTTCAGGAATGAGAGGCAAGGGATATTTATTTTTTATCGTAATGTTGTTTAGTCCCCGGAAATCAATGCAAGGACGGAGCGAACCGTCCTTCTTTTTCACAAAGAAGGACCCGGCACCGGCAGGAGAAGAAGACTTCTGCATGAACCCTCTGGCTAAATTATCAAAAATGTACTCAGACATGGCCGTAGTCTCAGCTGGAGACAAGGGATAAATTCGGCCCCTGGGCGGAGTGGTCCCGGGTCGTAGATCAATAGGACAATCATACGGCCGATGCGGGGGAAGTGTCTCTGCCTCCTTCTTATCGAACACGTCAGAAAACGACCAGTATGCGGCAGGTAAGCCCGCAGGACCCGAGGAGACTGGAGGGGGAGCGACAGGAAGGACGGGCCCTAGGCACCTCTCTTGACAAGGATGCCCCCAGCGGAGGACTTCACCGGAATGCCAATCCAAAACGGGTTCATGTGTCCTAAGCCAGGGAAGACCAAGAAGCAGAGCGTGGGACAGGTTGGGTAGGACGTAGAATGCGATCAGCTCATGGTGCAAGGCCCCGACTTGCAGACGCACCTCCTCCTTAACCAAGGACACAGATACTTGCAAAGGTCTCCCATCAACAGAGGCGATAACACATGGAGTCTTCAGAGTAATCACGGGAATCTGGTACTTTTTCACCTCCTTCAACCGGTTGAAGTTCCCCGCCGCGCCCGAGTCCACATAGGCCACCTCCGAACCACGTCTCCGACCAAATACCAGCTGTACAGAAAGAGTAAGGGGATGAGAGGAGTGAGACACACCTAGGACGGCCTCTCTTACCTGGCCTAGGTGGAGGAGTTTCCCGGTCTCTCCGACAAGAACGCAGGAAGTGAGACTCGCTGCCACAATACAGGCACAAGCCCTCCGTCAATCTCTCCCTCCGGCGCTGTTCTGCCAACTTGACCCGATCTACTTGCATCGGCTCTGGCGCCGGACTGGAGGATGACCCAACAGGACGTGGACTGGATGGCCTGTGAAGAGAAGAATAAGGTCTAAGCGGCCTCCTCTCCCTAGCGGCCTCGCGGGCGCGTTCCTGGAACCGGAGGTCAATCCGTGTGGCCAAAGAAATGAGATCCTCCAAGGTAGCCGGGGTGTCCGTACTGCAGGGATGCGCGGTCTGACACCCTGGCGCGTGCGCAGAGGCACAGTGCGCGCTGCCGAGGTTAGAGGAGGAGCGCGCCGGGAAGCCGCCCGCCGGAAAGGAGGAAGACCGGGGGCACGCGCTGGAGCAGAGAGGCAGGAGAAACCCAGGCCGGAAGCAGAAGCGGCGGCGGGGCCAGCGGTGAGTGCAGAGGCGGCAGTGGGACCAGTCGCGGTGGTGCTAACAACTTACCCTATATACTCGTGTATAAGCCGAGATTTTCAGCCTATTTTTTTGGGCTGAAAGTCCCACTCTCGGCTTATACGCGAGTCATATGGCGGGGGAGCGGGAGTGTCAGAGATCATACTCGCCTCTCCTGGCACTTCTCTGCAGCCTCTGCTTCTTCCTCTGCCGTCTGCTTACTGCATTCAGCGGTCACGTGGTACTGCTCATTAAACTCATGAATATGCGCATATTTATTAGTTTAATGAGCGGTACCACGTGACCATCTGAATGCAGGAAGCAGACGGCAGAGGAGAAGCAGGGGCTGCAGAGAAGTGCCAGGAGAGGTGAGTAGGATGGGGCAGAGTAAGATTCACCTGTCCCCGTTCCAAGCCGTGCACCGCTGTGTCTCACTGTCTCTGGGTCCTCCTGCTTTGACTCCAGAGGGCACGCCCTCTGCTGTCAATGCAGAGAGCCGGGAGACAGAGCGGTGGATGGCAATGGAACAGGGACAGGTGAATATCGCCGGTGCTGGGGGCTCAGGACACCGGCACCTGGCCCCCCAGCGACGGAGAGGTGAGTATGTCATTTTTTTTTATTGCAGCAGCATATAAGGGGTATATATGGGGCAGCATTAACCCTTGTGCAGCAGCATATGAGGGATATTTATGGGGCAGCATTAACCCTTGTGCAGCCACATATGGAGGGTATTTATGGAGCATCTTATGGGGCAGCATTAACCCTTGTGCAGCAGCATATGGGGGGTATTTATGGAGCATCTTATGGAGCAGCATTAACCCTTGTGCAGCATATTATGGGGGTATTTATTGGGCATCTTCTTGGGCCAGCATTAACCCTTGTGCAGCAGCATATGGGGGGGTAATCTATGGAGCATCTTCTTGGACCACCATTTAACCCTAGGCTTATACGCGAGTCAAAAGTTTTCCCAGTTTTTTTGTGGCAAAATTAGGGGGGTCGGCTTATACACAAGTATATACGGTACTTTACTTGGATGCTGCAGATCTACCATGCTCCGAATGCTCAGCTCTGTATACAGTGGGTACGGAAAGTATTCAGACCCCTTTAGATTTTTCACTCTTTGTTTCATTGCAGCCATTTGGTAAATTCAAAAAAGTTCATTTATTTCTCATTAATGTACACTCTGCACCCCATCTTGACTGAAAAAAAACAAATGTAGACCTTTTTGCAAATTTATTAAAAAAGAAAAACTGAAATATTACATGGTCATAAGTATTCAGACCCTTTGCTCAGACACTCATATTTAAGTCACATGCTGTCCATTTCCTTGTGATCCTCCTTGAGATGGTTCTACTCCTTCATTGAAGTCCAGCTGTGTTAAACTGATAGGACTTGATGTGTAAAGCCACACACCTGTCTATATAAGACCTCACAGCTCACAGTGCATGTCAGACCAAATGAGAATCATGAGGTCAAAGGACCTGGCCAAGGAGCTCAGAGACAGAATTGTGTCTCCTGCTGAGAAAACAAGGATTTTATAAAAACTACACTAAGCAGCCCAGTAAGTGACACATCGCTGGAATCATGGCCTCTGCCCCTACTCTATGCTGCTCTCAGATTAGATGACAAAAACCTCTTGACAGATTTCCCTTATTGCCTGTTTCATTAGTTGGATGTTGCAGAATTTGTAACGAGTACACATACCCACAGTAAAATGTGTGCAGTTTTTTTACGTAATTGACATAGCTGGCAACATGCACACAGGAATAAGGGCCAAGTTCCTGCATTATTAGAAAGGTCCATGTGAAAGAGCTCTTTGTCTTGTTAGGCTGTTTGAATATTTATGATGCTGTCCATTGGTAAAGCCTGTTGCATCCTCATGCAGCCATCCTTTCTTCACTTCTAACACTGCTATAACACTAGTCCAGGTCCTGATTGTCCCTCTACTCAATTGCGGTAATCTATATTTAGCTGCGTTTTTCACAGTTTGTGGCGCAGATGCAATGGTTTTGTCGCTGTTCTCGAAATACGATTCAAATACATAGTAACATAGTAACATAGTTATTAAGGTTGAAGGGAGACTTTAAGTCCATCTAGTTCAACCCATATCCTATCCTAACTTGCGCTAACATGTTGATCCAGAGGAAGGCAAAAAAAAAACCATGTGGCAAACAGTAAGCTTCACATTGGGGAAAAAAATTCCTTCCCGACTCCACATACGGCAATCAGACTAGCTCCCTGGATCAACGCAATATTAAGGAGACTAGTGTATATACCCTGTAATATTATACTTTTCAAGAAAGGCATCCAGTCCCTTCTTAAATTTTAGTAGGGAATCACTCATTACAACATCATATGGCAGAGAGTTCCATAGTCTCACTGCTCTTACAGTAAAGAATCCGCGTCTGTGAGTATGCTTAAACCTTCTTTCCTCCAGACGTGGAGGATGCCCCCTTGTCCCCGTCACAGGTCTAAGATTAAAAAGATCATTAGAAAGGTCTTGGTATTGTCTCCGCATATATTTATATATTGTAATAAGATCACCCCTAAGCCTTCGATTTTCCAAACTAAATAACCCCAAGTGTAATAACCTGTCTTGGTATTGCAGACCCCCTAGTTCCCTAATAACCTTGGTCGCTCTTCTCTGCACCCGCTCCAGATTGGCATTGTTTTTGCAGCAACTTCAGAGCAATCAATGCATTTTTGATGTTATATCGAATATTGAAGCAAAAAATATTTTTTGCTGTAAACTTTGAAAATTGCAAGAAAAAGCTGCAATGTAGCCTAAAATATGAGCACAGCCTATTGGGATTGGTTCACATGTTGCAGTCATATCATGGTCAAGGTGTGCCCAAAACAGAATACCAGAGACTAGATGATTGAAGGGATTGTCCGGTGTAAAACAACAAGCAGTCGCTCTATATGTCGCTCTATGTATCACTCTATGTGTCACTCTGTCATTCTGTGTCGCTCTATGTGTCATTAGTTGCTCTATGTGTCGCTCTATGTGTCACTAGTTGCTCCATGTGTCGCTCTGAGTGTCGCTTTATGTGTCGCTATGTGTGTTGCTCTGTGTGTTGTTCTATTATTATTATTTATTGATATAGCGCCATTAATTCCATGGTGGTGTACATGAGAAGGGGGGGTTACATACAAAATTATAGATATCGTTAACAGTAAACAAATTTACAATGACAGACTGGTGCAGAGCAGAGAGGACCCTGTTCTTGCGGACTTACATTCTATGGGATAGTGGGGAAGAGACAGAAGGTCGGGGGTGCAGCAGCTCTGGTGGTGATGAGGCGGCAGCTCGGGCGGTGGTGAGGCGGCAGAATGGTTATTGCAGGCTGTAAGCTTTCCTGAAGAGATGGGTTTTCAGCTTCCGTCTGAAGGACCCGAGGGTGATAGATAACCAGAAGTGTTGAGGCATGGAGTTCCAGAGGATGGGGGATATTCAGGAGAAATCTTGGAGGCGGTTGTGTGAGGAACGAATAAAGGCCCCTTTACATTTAGCGATGCACCAGCGATCCAACCCGGTCAGGATCGCTGGTGCATCGCTAAATGATCGCTAGTGAGCTGTCACACAGGCAGAGCTCACAGCGGTGTAGCGACGCAGCAGCGCACGATACTCACCTTTCACACACAGCGATCCTGACGTCCTCCCGCCCGCGTCCACGCGTCGCTCGTCGGCGCCAGCAGGAAGCGCCCGACGAGAAATGGAGCCGGACATTCTCGCGCGATCAGCGATGGACAGCAGGGGAGCCGGTCGGAGGTAAGTATCACACATAGCGATATCGCTAGCGATATCGCTATAACGTCACAAAATCGGTGACGTTATAGTGATATCGCTATGTGTAAAACCCCCTTAAGTGTGGAGGAGAGTAGGAAGTCTTGGGAGGAACGAAGATTACATGAGGGAAGATATTGGGAGATTAGGTCAGAGATATAGGGAGGGGACAGGTTGTGGATGGCTTTGTAGGTCAGTGTTAACAGTGTCAGTGTACTACAATATTATTTTGTATTGTACTAGGTCAGTGTTAGTAGTTTGAACTGGATTCGTTGGGGAATTGGGAGCCAGTGGAGGTATTTGCAGAGGAGAGAGGTGGATTAGTCAGGCAGCAGAGTTGAGGCCAGACTAGAGTGGTGCAAGAGAGTTAGCAGGGAGGCCACAGAGGAGAGTGTTGCAGTAGTCAAGGCGGGAGATGATGAGGGCATGTACAAGAGTTTTAGTAGATTGAGGACTGAGGAAGGGACTGATTCTAGAAATATTTTTGCGTTGGAGTCGTCAGGAGATGGCAAGAGTTTGGACTTGTGGTTTGAAGGACAGGGCAGAGTCGAGAGTTACTTTAAGGCAGTGGATTTCAGGTGCGGGAGAGCGCGCGATGCCGTTTACTATAATAGATAGATTGGGTAGGGAAGATACGTGAGATGGAGGAAAGATAATGAGTTCAGTTTTGTCTACATTGAGCTTTAGAAAGCGAGAGGTGAAAAATTAGGATATGGCTGATTGACACTCTGGGATTCAGGACAGCAGAGGTGACATCTGGGCCAGAGAGGTAGATCTGAGTGTCGTCCGCATACAAGTGGTACTGGAAGCCATGGGACTTGATGAGTTGTCCTAGGCCAAGGGTGTAGATGGAAAAAAGAAGGGGCCCCAGGACAGATCCTTGGGGGACTCTAACAGAGAGGGCGGGATGAGGAGGTAGTGTGGGAGTGGGAAACGCTGTGTCATTAGTTGCTCCATGTGTCGCTACGTGTGTCACTATGTGTCACTCCATGTGTCGCTCTGTGTGCCACTCTGTGTCGCTCTGTGTGTTGCGCTGAGTGTCGCTCTGTGTTACTCTGTGTCGCTCCATGTGTCACGCTGAGTGTCGCTCTGTGTTGCTCTATGTGTCGCTCCATGTGTCATTAGTTGCTCCATGTGTCGCTCCATGTGTCGCTTTATGTGTCGCTCCGCGTGCCACTCTGTGTTGCTCCATGTGTCACGCTGAGTGTCGCTCTGTGTTGCTCTATGTGTCGCTCCATGTGTCATTAGTTGCTCCATGTGTCGCTCCATGTGTCGCTTTATGTGTCGCTCCGCGTACCACTCTGTGTTGCTCCGTGTGTCACGCTGAGTGTTGCTCTGTGTTGCTCCATGTGTCATTAGTTGCTCCATGTGTCGCTCCATGTGCCACTCTGTGTCGCTCCGTGTGTTGCACTGAGTGTTGCTCTGTGTTGCTCCATGTGTCGCTCCGTGTGTTGCACTGAGTGTTGCTCTGTGTTGCTCCATGTGTCGCTCCATGTGTCGCTTTATGTGTCGCTCCATGTGTCATTAGTTGCTCCATGTGTCGCTCCATGTGCCACTCTGTGTTGCTCCATGTGTCGCTCCATGTGTCATTAGTTGCTCCATGTGTCGCTCCATGTGCCACTCTGTGTTGCTCCATGTGTCGCTCCATGTGTCATTAGTTGCTCCATGTGTCGCTCCGTGTGTTGCACTGAGTGTTGCTCTGTGTTGCTCCATGTGTCATTAGTTGCTCCATGTGTTGCTCCATGTGCCACTCTGTGTTGCTCCATGTGTCGCTCCATGTGTCTCTCTATGTGACTGTAGACTTGTAAACCCTCACATTGTGTTCGCTATGAGGATTCTCCGGGAAATGGTGTGGTTTTTTCCTGCTGTTTTTCCCATGTAGAACTTGAAAAACCAGGAAAAAACACATTAGAAATAGAAAAAAGGCCACCAGCATGATTGGAAAACAAAGTAAATAAGAATACTTGAATATCATAGCATAGTATACAAAAAAATGTGTGTGTGTATAAGGCCTTAGGGTATGTTCATTGTATGAAGCGGCTTTGCACATTTCAGACGGATTCTGGACTGAATGTTTTTGTAAAAAAAATAAATAGTATATTGTTACATTTCAGCTAAATTGCTAAAGGTCTAAGCCTCATTCAGGCGTCCATGATTTTTCATGTGCATAAAAGCATGGACTTTTGTCCATCAGTGTTTTGAATCCAGCTTTCATCAGTGTTTGGTCAGTGTGTCCGTTATCACCATCAGTGTTACATCAGTGATTTTTCACTGATAAAAAAGAACTGCAATGCTTCTCCTATCCATCATAATGTTAACACAGATGGCACAAGGATGCTGTGATTTTCACAGACCCATAGACTTGTATGGGTAGTTTTGATCTGTGATTTGGGTAAAAAATTGACAAATTTCCAGGGTTTTTCACAGACCACTCGGTTCACAAAAAACAATGGGTATGAACAACCGCTTAAACTATAATGGGTAGTTGTTCTATGTGTGAAGAAGATGGATAGAAGATTATGTGACTCAGATGTCTGAATGAGGCCGTCGGCTTTACATGTCCGTGTATCCCGGTGTGAGTACAGACTATGGTATATGGAATGACCACAGTTCTGACCAGAATTCAACAGCTTATTTTATGCTCATGAAAAATTGAAATATTACATTGACACCCATCTCACATTGACAAATATGGTAAATTATGCAATAAATTACTTTATTAGTTGGAGATTATTATTATTTTTTTTACAGGATGGTTCATCATTTTTTGTAGTAACCAATGTTGTAAAAACTGAAAATCAAAAAGAAAGCCTTTGTGCAGAGGTAAGTTTATGTTAATACTTCCACCTATTTGGCTTAGGTGCTATTTTCTTAGAAAATGGGAAATTAGTTCTGTATCTGCTGATTGTATAGACTGTCGTTTATTAGAATCTGTTTGAAAATTTAGAATTTAAAACGTTGTTGCTTTATTGTAGCATTATCTCGCTTCCTCATTGCTTTCTATGGGTCAAAAACACTAAAAACTCTGAAAGAATAAACATGCTGCAGACTGAAAAAAAAAACAAGCATGTGCATGAGAGTTCTGAAATCTCATAGCTTTTGCAAATCAGCTTTTAATTTCCATTAAAGAGGCAGTAGAAAATAACCAATTCAAAAATGCTGCATGTGAATATACCCTAAGATGCACTGTGCACTTCAAACAATTTGTCATCTTTTCAGTATGTTCAGGCTCAATGTACAATACCACTCTGGTCCTGCAATGGTTTGCCTGCTAGCAATTGTTTTTCGTAAATATAATACACTTTTTATGTATTTTATGTTTACATTATTTACCATATTTTTCGGACTATAAGACGCACCTAGATTTTAGAGGAGGAAAATAGAAAAAAAATTGAAGCAAACAATGTGGTCAGTTCTGTACTAATATCTCCTATCCTGGTATATATATATCTCCCCAGTCCAGGTATACATGGCCCCCTCATCCCAATCCTGGTATGCATGGCCCCCTCATCCATATCCTGGTAGACATGGCCCCCTCATCCATATCTTGGTAGACATGGCCCCACTCATCCCTATGCTGGTAGACATGGCCCCCCTCATCCCAATGCTGGTAGGCATGGTCCCCCTCATCCCAATCCTGGTATGCATGGTCCCCCTCATCCCAATCCTGGTATGCATGGTCCCCATCATCCCAATCCTGGTATGCATGGCCCCCTCATCCCTGTCCTGGTAGGCATGGCCCCCCTCATCCCAATCCTGGTAGACATGGCCCCCTCATCCCTATGCTGGTAGGCAGGGCCCCCTCATCCCAATCCTGGTATGCATGGCCCCCCTCATCCCTGTCCTGGTAGGCATGGTCCTCCTCATCCCTATCCTGGTATGCATGGCCCCCTCATCCCTATCCTGGTAGGCATGGTTCCCTTCATCCCTATCCTGGTATTCAGGGCCCCCATCTACAACTTGGTATGCTTGGCCCCCATCAGAAAAAAACAAAAACTTACACGGTTCTACTTACCTTCCTGCACTCCCTCGTTGCTTTCTTTTCCGATGCCAACAGATGATTTATGCTTGTAAGCAGCACATGGCAGTGACATCATATGCTGCCTACAAGCAGAGGACAGCTGCCGGAATACTCACTGCTACCCACGCTGGGACTATGGGCGTGTGGAGCAGTGAATATTCACTGATCTTAAATAGCGAGCACAGTGTTAGCCACAGCCGCTGGATTCCTGCAGCTGCTGGGCATTCACTTGTGCCCGCTACTAAAGGGAATGAACTGACACAGTGAATATTCATTCTCTTTAATAGCGGTCACATGTGATTGCCGGCTGCTCCTGTGCCCGCTAATAAAGATCAATGAATATTCATTGGTCTCCACATCTATGGGAGTGGAGAGCAGTGAATATTCATTCCCTTAAGTAGCGAGCACACTTGAAAGCCCTGTAGTTGCAGGAATCCGGCGGCTGCGACAAACAGCGAGTCCGCTATTAAAGAGAAATGAATATTCACTGCTCTCCACTCCCATGGTGGAAAAAAGTGCATCTTATAGTTGGTAAAATACGATATGTATTTATTTATTTTTCACACTTGATATAATTAATATCTATTTACAGGATTGAGGGTCCAAAGTCCCCTAAGTAAGGCCTCATTCATAAGTCGTTGTTTAAATACGTTTGTGAACATATGATCCCGGTGTCATCAGTGTTCTGCATCAGTGTGTCATATGTGTATCCGTTATTACTAGAGTTGAGCGAAACGGGTCGAAAAAATTCAAAAGTCACCGACTTTTGGCAAAGTCGGGTTTCATGAAACGAAACCCGACCCTAGGATGAGGTCGGCCACGAGGTCGGCGTCTTACGCGCCAAAGTCGCGTTTCAAAAGTTTGTTTTGCGCTCTTTTTCAGCCAATCAGGATCCACGGACACTGTGGGCAACGTGATGACATAGGCACGGGTCACCACCATCTTTCAGAAGGGCATGCAAGTGATTGGCTTGCTTTGGTGGGCGTCACAGGGGGTATAAATGGGCGTGCACGCCGACTGCCATCTTACTTCTGCCGATCTTAGTATAGGGAGAGGTTGCTGCTGATTCTGTAGGGAGAGCGTTAGGCAGGGAAGAAGACAAAAAAACTGCTTCTGCTGCTAGCGATTTGGCCTGCACAACACACCAGTCAGTGTGTGTGCAGTGCAAGGGGAGGCTATATAGTGGTGTATCAGTGGTGTTGGTTGTTGGGCTGCCTTCTAAGGCTTCCTGACATTCCTGCATTGCTGTTTACCCACTGCTCCGCAAACTGCTTTTTTAAAAGCAATCCAATCTCCCTTATCCTCTAGTCACTTTTGTCACAGCTGTGCCATCGAGCCTGTCACATAGCGCTCAGATATTCATTGGGCCTCACACAATCCAAAAGTGTCCAGTGTCCAAAAGTGTGTGCAGAGATTCAAAATCTCCCTTATCCTCTAGTCACTTTGGTCACAGCTGTGCCATCGAGCCTGTCACATAGCGCTCAGATATCAGTGGGCCTCACACAATCCAAAAGTGTCCAGTGTCCAAAAGTGTGTGCAGAGATTCAAAATCTCCCTTATCCTCTAGTCACTTTGGTCACAGCTGTGCCATCGAGCCTGTCACATAGCGCTCAGATATCAGTGGGCCTCACACAATCCAAAAGTGTCCATCCAGTGTCCAAAATTGTGTGCAGAGATTCAAAATCTCCCTTATCCTCTAGTCACTTTGGTCACAGCTGTGCCATCGAGCCTGTCACATAGCGCTCAGATATTCATTGGGCCTCACACAATCCAAAAGTGTCCAGTGTCCAAAAGTGTGTGCAGAGATTCAAAATGTCCCTTATCCTCAAGTCACTTTGGTCACAGCTGTGCCATCGAGCCTGTCACATAGCGCTCAGATATTCATTGGGCCTCACACAATCCGAAAGTGTCCAGTGTCCAAAAGTGTGTGCAGAGATTCAAAATCTCCCTTATCCTCTAGTCACTTTGGTCACAGCTGTGCCATCGAGCCTGTCACATAGCGCTCAGATATCAGTGGGCCTCACACAATCCAAAAGGGTCCAGTGTCCAAAAGTGTGTGCAGAGATTCAAAATCTCCCTTATCCTCTAGTCACTTTGGTCACAGCTGTGCCATCGAGCCTGTCACATAGCGCTCAGATATCAGTGGGCCTCACACAATCCAAAAGTGTCC
Organism: Dendrobates tinctorius; assembly: GCF_039654945.1. Lineage (NCBI taxonomy): Eukaryota > Metazoa > Chordata > Amphibia > Anura > Dendrobatidae > Dendrobates > Dendrobates tinctorius. The sequence continues at coordinate 823,906 of NW_027361758.1, forward strand.
ATCCAGTGTCCAAAATTATGTGCAGAGATTCAAAATCTCCCTTATCCTCTAGTCACTTTGGTCACAGCTGTGCCATCGAGCCTGTCACATAGCGCTCAGATATTCATTGGGCCTCACACAATCCAAAAGTGTCCAGTGTCCAAAAGTGTGTGCAGAGATTCAAAATCTCCCTTATCCTCTAGTCACTTTGGTCACAGCTGTGCCATCGAGCCTGTCACATAGCGGTCAGATATCAGTGGGCCTCACACAATCCAAAAGTGTCCAGTGTCCAAAAGTGTGTGCAGAGATTCAAAATCTCCCTTATCCTCTAGTCACTTTTGTCACAGCTGTGCCATCGAGCCTGTCACATAGCGCTCAGATATTCATTGGGCCTCACACAATCCAAAAGTGTCCAGTGTCCAAAAGTGTGTGCAGAGATTCAAAATCTCCCTTATCCTCTAGTCACTTTGGTCACAGCTGTGCCATCGAGCCTGTCACATAGCGCTCAGATATCAGTGGGCCTCACACAATCCAAAAGTGTCCAGTGTCCAAAAGTGTGTGCAGAGATTCAAAATCTCCCTTATCCTCTAGTCACTTTTGTCACAGCTGTGCCATCGAGCCTGTCACATAGCGCTCAGATATTCATTGGGCCTCACACAATCCAAAAGTGTCCAGTGTCCAAAAGTGTGTGCAGAGATTCAAAATCTCCCTTATCCTCTAGTCACTTTGGTCACAGCTGTGCCATCGAGCCTGTCACATATCGCTCAGATATCAGTGGGCCTCACACAATCCAAAAGTGTCCAGTGTCCAAAAGTGTGTGCAGAGATTCAAAATCTCCCTTATCCTCTAGTCACTTTGGTCACAGCTGTGCCATTGAGCCTTTCACATAGCGCTCAGATATCAGTGGGCCTCACACAATCCAAAAGTGTCCAGTGTCCAAAAGTGTGTGCAGAGATTCAAAATCTCCCTTATCCTCTAGTCACTTTGGTCACAGCTGTGCCATCGAGCCTGTCACATAGCGCTCAGATATTCATTGGGCCTCACACAATCCAAAAGTGTCCAGTGTCCAAAAGTGTGTGCAGAGATTCAAAATCTCCCTTATCCTCTAGTCACTTTGGTCACAGCTGTGCCATCGAGCCTGTCACATAGCGCTCAGATATCAGTGGGCCTCACACAATCCAAAAGTGTACATCCAGTGTCCAAAAGTGTGTGCAGAGATTCAAAATCTCCCTTATCCTCTAGTCACTTTGGTCACAGCTGTGCCATCGAGCCTGTCACATAGCGCTCAGATATCAGTGGGCCTCACACAATCCAAAAGTGTACATCCAGTGTCCAAAAGTGTGTGCAGAGATTCAAAATCTCCCTTATCCTCTAGTCACTTTGGTCACAGCTGTGCCATTGAGCCTGTCACATAGCGCTCAGGTATTCATTGGGCCTCACACAATCCAAAAGTGTCCAGTGTCCAAAAGTGTGTGCAGAGATTCAAAATCTCCCTTATCCTCTAGTCACTTTGGTCACAGCTGTGCCATCGAGCCTGTCACATAGCGCTCAGATATCAGTGGGCCTCACACAATCCAAAAGTGTCCAGTGTCCACAAGTGTCTGCAGAAATTCAAAATCTCCCCTGTCCTATAGACACCTTGTACCTTGTTTTACATTACTATATAGTTTGTTGGATTTTGTCTACATTTCTACCAAAAATGAGGAAGGCTGGTGGAAGAGGCCGTGGAATTGGGCGGGGGTTGGCAGCTGGTAATGATGGTGTTGGTGGTGGATCTGATGGTAGTGGCAAGAGCAAAATAGGACCGAATGCAGGAGGTGCTGACCCTGCGTCATCGTCTGGCTACATAAGGCCTCGAACGCTTAGTTTTCTAGGAGTTGGCAAACCGCTTTTAAAGCCAGAGCATCAGGAAAAAGTTTTGTCTTACATTGCTGACTCAGCCTCCAGCTCTATCGCCTCCTCTTCTTCAGTTGTAAAAAGTAAAAGCACTGAGTCGTCATTGGAGGCTCATGTTCATGAACCACACCTTTCCTTGTGTCCTTCACCCCAACCAAGATTGAAGGATGACGCAGGCCATACTATAGATTACTCCATGGAGCTGTTTTCACATACCATGCCTGGATTATCAAGTGAAATGGTGAATTACCCAGGCCAAGATGAATCTGACATGGAGTGCACTGATGCACAGCCGCTGATGGATGATTCTGCTGGTACATTCACTCAGAGCACTACATTGTCCTCGCAGTGTACAGAGCCAGATTCTGACCCTGATGAGACTCAGGTGCCCCTTCCCGCACACTATACCACCATACACGGTGACACAGAGGAAGGTGCACATGACATAGAAGAGGAGGTGATGGATGACCCAGTTGTTGACCCAGATTGGCATCCATTGGGGGAAGAGGGTGCTGCTTCCAATAGCTCAGATGAGGAGCATCCACAGCAGACATCGACATCGCAACAGCTGTTATCTGGCAGGCCCGGCGCACTCCAAAGACAGGTTCCAAACATCAAAAGAGTTGCTGGACAGCTTGTCCAGAGGGTCAAAAGATCACAGCGTGCTAGGCCGCAAAATGTCTGCCAAAGTAGGAAGAGTGCAGTGTGGCACTTTTTTGACCAAAATCCTCATGATCAGGCCAAGGTTATCTGTAAGAAGTGCGCAAAGACCTTTAGCCGAGGGAAAAATCTGAAAAATTTGAATACCAGTTGCATGCTTAGACATTTAACCAGCATGCACTTGCAAGCGTGGACACAACACCAAACCTCAAGTGCCACATGTGCAACTGATCACAACGAAGGTAGTCAGCAACGCTACATTGTTTCCCCCACTGTGTCGTTGCAAGACCACAGCAGTCAGGGAATCCCACTGTTATATCAACGAAAGACTGATTCTAGGCCATCAGAAAGAACACCAACTCCATCACCATCATCAACTCTCTCTCAGTCCGCCCTGTCCACCGCTACTTCCACCATATGCAGCTCTCAAGTCCAGCTCACCCTCCCAGACACTATGAGTAGGTCAAGAAAGTACTCAGTCTCTCATCCGCGTACACTGGGTTTGAACGCCCACATTGCCAAACTAATCTCGTTTGAGATGATGCCCTTTTCGGTTCGTGGAAAGCACAGCTTTCTGCGAACTCATGGCCTATGCAGTACCACGCTATGACCTACCCAGTCGCCACTTCTTCTCTCGCAAAGCCATCCCAGCCCTCCACCATCATGTGAAAGACCGCATTATCCATGCACTCAAGCAGTCAGTGAGCGGAAAGGTGCACCTCACAACTGATGCATGGTCCAGTCGGCATGGCCAGGGCCGTTACGTGTCCATCGCTGCGCACTGGGTTAATGTGGTGGATGCAGGGTCCACAGGGGACAGCGGTGGTGGGACAGTGCTGCCTAGCCCACGGTATAGGAAACAGTTGGCTGTAGGCGTTCGACCCTCCTCCTCCTCCTCCTCCTCCTCCTCCAGAAGCGAAAGCTCGTCCACAGAGCGCAGTCGTATGAGCACTCCATCTGCAGCTGCCACTGTTGCACACGATGTGTCCCCCTATCGAGCAGCTAGTGGAAAGCGTCAGCAGGCTGTGTTGCAGATGATGTGTTTGGGCGACAGACACACCGCCGAGGTGCTGGCCGAGTACTTGAAGCGACAAACTGAGTCATGGCTGGGCAGTGTACATCTTGAGGCAGGCAAGGTAGTTAGTGATAACGGCCGTAATTTTGTGGCAGCCATAGCCCTTTCAAAACTCAGCCACATACCTTGCTTGGCTCACACCTTGAACCTGGTGGTGCAGTGCTTCCTCAAAAATTATCCGGAGTTAACAGCCCTGCTCCAGAAGGTGCGAAGACTGTGCGCGCACATCCGCCGGTCGCCTGTACACTCCGTTCGTATGCAGAAGCTGCAGCGATTGCTCCACCTTCCCAACCACCGCCTCATTATCGACATTGCAACAAGGTGGAACTCCACCCTGCACATGGTGGAGCGGCTGTGCGAGCAGAGGCAGGCCATAATGCATTTGTGGGAGGATACACGGCCAGGCACTTTGAGAGCAGACATGGAGTTGACAGGTGTGCAGTGGTCGAAGCTGAAAGACCTTTGTAAAGTCCTTCAGTGTTTTGAGGAATGCACACGGCTGGTAAGCGCAGACGACGCCATCCTAAGCATGAGCATCCCACTTATGCGTCTGCTCATGCAAACTTTGACACACCTTAAGGAGCAGGCGTCTGCAGCCAATGTTGATGAGGAGGAAGAGGAGGAGGGAATCCTTGATGACATTCAGCCATTGTCTGCTCAGGGACCTCTCCTGGACGAGGTGGAGGAAGAAGAGGAGGAGGAGGATGATGATGGGGATGATTACTTAGGGGAGGAGGATGCATCTCGTGGGGCAAGTGAAAATTTTGGCGTGGCAAGGTCTGGTACAGGGTTTGTGCGTGACTGGAGGGATGTGGATTTGCCAGAAAGTGCTCCTCCACCCAGCACTCGCAGTGCATCATTGACACCGGGAACATTGGCCCACATGTCAGATTATGCCTTGCGGATCCTAAAAAGGGACCCCCGCATTGCCAAAATGATGAACGATGACGACTACTGGTTGGCCAGCATCCTGGATCCACGCTATAAAGGCAAATTACAAAACATCATGCCACAGGAGAACCTTGACCTAATATTGGCTAATAAACAAGCAACTCTGGTAAATCGGTTGCTTGAGGCATTCCCAGCACACAGCAGCGGTGATGGTTCTCACACGAGCCGTACGGGCCGGGGGCAGCTTGGCAGAGGTGTTCGTGGTGCACACAGCAGAAGTGGCGTTGGAGACAGGGGTTTCATGACAATGTTGTGGACTGATTTTTCAAATACCGCTCACACAACTGGTAATACTGCATCGATGGAAAGTGACAGGAGACAGCAGTTGTCAACTATGATTACAAACTACTTTTCCTCCCATATCGATGTTCTCCCACACAGGTCATTCCCCTTTGACTATTGGGCCGCTAAACTGGACACCTGGCCTGAATTGGCCCAATATGCCTTACAGGAGCTCGCTTGCCCAGCTGCAAGTGTGCTATCGGAAAGAGTCTTCAGTGCAGCTGGATCAATCCTGACAGAAAAAAGGACCCGTCTGTCAACCCAAAATGTGGATGATCTAACCTTCATTAAAATGAACCACGCATGGGTTTCCAAGGATTTTGTCCCACCTTCCCCTGATGACACATAGGGTGACAGAAAAATGGCTTGCTTTGGTCCACCTCTTCCTGGTACTTCACCTATTTCGCCTTTTGCATCAGCTGAATGTCCAACATCAACATATGCCACTTTCTAAAACTCCCTAACTGTGCTGCCTCCCCCCCCATGGCCGGGGTCACCACCTAGCGCACGACACCGTGCGAGTGCCGTTGCCCTGGACAGGTGGGTAGGCCGACTCTTGGGCGCGGGCACTGGCACAGGGTCCCTCATAGTGCAATCAAGTGTCTCTGACGGTGGTGGTGCACACCCGCCGTCAGACACACCACTGTACTATGAGGCCCAGTGCCAGTACCGACGCCCACGAGTGGGCCCCCCTTGCTTGGGCAGGGCCCCAGCATTTGCAATCTTTACCTCTCCCTGCTCCTCCGCTGTGTAATCTGGGCCATCAAATCCATACTGTGCCTGACACCGTCTGAGCCTGCCTCCTGAGACATATATTTTGAATGTGTACGCTATCCATACATGTTATCCGGGGATACGGTACCCTTTCTAACCTTTGTGCAATCACGTGCAATCCATACTGGGCCTAACACCGTCTGAGCCTGCCTCCTGAGACATATATTTTGAATGTGTACGCTATCCATACATGTTATCTGGGGATACGGTACCCTTTCTAACCTTTGTGCAATCACGTGCAATCCATACTGGGCCTAACACCATCTGAGCCTGCCTCCTGAGACATATATTTTGAATGTGTACGCTATCCATACATGTTATCTGGGGATACGGTACCCTTTGTAACCTTTGTGCAATCACGTGCAATCCATACTGGGCCTAACACCGTCTGAGCCTGCCTCCTGAGACATATATTTTGAATGTGTACGCTATCCATACATGTTATCTGGGGATACGGTACCCTTTCTAACCTTTGTGCAATCACGTGCAATCCATACTGGGCCTAACACCGTCTGAGCCTGCCTCCTGAGACATATATTTTGAATGTGTACGCTATCCATACATGTTATCTGGGGATACGGTACCCTTTCTAACATTTGTGCAATCACGTGCAATCCATACTGGGCCTAAAACGTCTGAGCCTGTTTCCTGAGACATATATTTTGAATGTGTACGCTATCCATACATGTTATCCGGGGATACGGTACCCTTTCTAACCTTTGTGCAATCACGTGCAATCCATACTGGGCCTGACACCGTCTGAGCCTGCCTCCTGAGACATATATTTTGAATGTGTACGCTATCCATACATGTTATCTGGGGATACGGTACCCTTTCTAACCTTTGTGCAATCACGTGCAATCCATACTGGGCCTAACACCATCTGAGCCTGCCTCCTGAGACATATATTTTGAATGTGTACGCTATCCATACATGTTATCTGGGGATACGGTACCCTTTCTAACCTTTGTGCAATCACGTGCAATCCATACTGGGCCTGACACCGTCTGAGCCTGCCTCCTGAGACATATATTTTGAATGTGTACGCTATCCATACATGTTATCCGGGGATACGGTACCCTTTCTAACCTTTGTGCAATCACGTGCAATCCATACTGGGCCTAACACCGTCTGAGCCTGCCTCCTGAGACATATATTTTGAATGTGTACGCTATCCATACATGTTATCTGGGGATACGGTACCCTTTCTAACCTTTGTGCAATCACGTGCAATCCATACTGGGCCTAACACCGTCTGAGCCTGCCTCCTGAGACATATATTTTGAATGTGTACGCTATCCATACATGTTATCTGGGGATACGGTACCCTTTGTAACCTTTGTGCAATCACGTGCAATCCATACTGGGCCTAACACCGTCTGAGCCTGCCTCCTGAGACATATATTTTGAATGTGTACGCTATCCATACATGTTATCTGGGGATACGGTACCCTTTCTAACCTTTGTGCAATCACGTGCAATCCATACTGGGCCTAACACCGTCTGAGCCTGCCTCCTGAGACATATATTTTGAATGTGTACGCTATCCATACATGTTATCTGGGGATACGGTACCCTTTCTAACATTTGTGCAATCACGTGCAATCCATACTGGGCCTAACACCGTCTGAGCCTGTTTCCTGAGACATATATTTTGAATGTGTACGCTATCCATACATGTTATCCGGGGATACGGTACCCTTTCTAACCTTTGTGCAATCACGTGCAATCCATACTGGGCCTGACACCGTCTGAGCCTGCCTCCTGAGACATATATTTTGAATGTGTACGCTATCCATACATGTTATCTGGGGATACGGTACCCTTTCTAACCTTTGTGCAATCACGTGCAATCCATACTGGGCCTAACACCGTCTGAGCCTGCCTCCTGAGACATATATTTTGAATGTGTACGCTATCCATACATGTTATCTGGGGATACGGTACCCTTTCTAACCTTTGTGCAATCACGTGCAATCCATACTGGGCCTGACACCGTCTGAGCCTGCCTCCTGAGACATATATTTTGAATGTGTACGCTATCCATACATGTTATCTGGGGATACGGTACCCTTTCTAACCTTTGTGCAATCACGTGCAATCCATACTGGGCCTGACACCGTCTGAGCCTGCCTCCTGAGACATATATTTTGAATGTGTACGCTATCCATACATGTTATCCGGGGATACGGTACCCTTTCTAACCTTTGTGCAATCACATGTAATCCATACTGGGCGTGAGAACGGCTGGCGAGCTGTTAAGCAAGCTACAGCACCTGTGGTTTGCACACGTAAGTTTTTCATTTTTTCAGGAATGACGGTTAGGCCTAATTCCGGAACTGCGGTTGACCTGCACTTACTGGGAAATCATTGTTCGCGGGTAATAATTGTAATCAGTGATCCCCATCACTAACGTTGTTCAGCGGGTTATCTGCACCTGTAAGCGACAAACGCTGGCCTTTTCAGTGTAGCGCACATGCAGCCACGGACATGTAAGGGCATGACACACCAGTTATTGGCCAATCTCATGTGCCAGAGCCTCACGTGTCCCTCTAGTAAGCCGGACTCGGACCGCGGGGCATGACAGAGTCTCGTTCGTTAACGGAATTAAGCTTGCAATGTGTGCATCTGTTCTGTAGCTGGCATGGTTGAGGTTTCCCAGGTGGAGTCGAATTTAACCGTAGGCTCCACTCCTGGTGGTGCCCTTCTGGACATTCCTTTAAGGTTCAGCTTTGCAACCATACTGCCCACGTAAAACAAACACTTTGCCTTCATGAACGCTGTTTGGAGGGTCATGACTCGTGGGAATAACGCCGCCCAATCAGTTAACCTGCTAGAGAGATCCTTCGTTGCTCCCAAGCATGACATCACACTCCCTAGGAAGAAGGTAATGCCACTGTGGCGACCGTACTCCTGGGGGCGACACAAGTGCACTGATGCCCAGCCACTGCTCGATGAATCTGCTGGTACATTGACCCAGACCACTACATTCCCCTCGCACGCTACACGACCTGAATCTGACCCTGATGAAACTCAGGTTACCCTTCCCATATACAGTTCCATCTTACACGGTGACAAAGAGGAAGCTGCAGATGAAAGTGCAGGTTCAGCCCACCCGCCATAAGACACACCACCGTACTATCAGGGGCCCTGTGCCAGTGCCGTCGCCAACGAGTGGGCCCCCCCTGCTTGCCCAGGATCACAGCACTTGCAAAGTTGAAATACTGTGCAGTGAGATGGAAGATGGGGACGACGAGGAGTCCAGACTAGTACAGGGATTCCCTAGCGAGGAGACTTATTTCATTGTTTTCAATGTTGGGACAGCAATTTTTGGGGAGCACTATACTCTGGAGAATGATAGATGGGGCCCACCATACACTGGAACATTCCAAAGGTGGACATCAGACACTGGAGCAGCATTTACAGGGCCCATTATACACTAGAGCATTAGAAATGGGGCCCATTATGTTTGGGGCATTATTTGGGCCCATAAGACAGTGGAGCTTCATCCATGGGGACCAACATATACTGTAGCATTATGTGGAGCTCATCATATACTGTTTCAAACATTATATGGGACCAATGATTCTGTATGGAGAAATGGATGGGCCTCGTCATGAGATGTAAAAAGTGAGGTATTTTTCATTGTACTATACCGCTATTTCTCTGCCGTATCGGAGCATGATGAGTTGTGGTATGTGTTAAAGGGTCGCTCTTTCGCCCAGGGCACATGAAAACCTGGAGCCAGCCCTCCCCCCCCACAGTCTGTAGCCAAATAACCCCCATTTTTCAGTGCGTAACTTGTATTATGAAGTTAATTAAGGTTGACAAGCTTAAGTAAGAAGAATTGATGCTTTTGGCATTCAAATGGGCACTGTTGGTGTGTTTCCTGTCCTCCTCTCACTGCCGACTTTTATTCCCCATTGACTTACATTGGGTTTCGTGTTTCGGGACGACCCCGACTTTTCCCTATAATCGGACGATCTTGCTCGACCCGACTTTTGGAAAAGTCGGGTTTCACGAAACGAAACGCGACCCTAAAAAACCAAAAGTCGCTCAACTCTAGTTATTACCATCAGTGTGTCATCCGTGTATCCTATAGATTGAGGGGGCACCACAGAGCAATCTAAAGGGGATCCTGCCACAGCCTATAGTAACAATAGTATACAGACAACCAAAAGAGAAGTATAGGCTATTGAAGGGGATCACCACAAGGCATGAAAGTCACATATAAATTTTATTAAACATATATGAACACACAAAAAACATTAAAAACATTAAAACGGTCACACATGTGACTCATCTAGACAATACATAGGCCCATAATAAAGCCTTTACCCTTGAGACTCAGATGTGTATAATCTGTGTAGTACCCATATAAACAGCATACCATCAAAGAAATTTTGATTAAACCACTGCTATTAATCTGTCTGAGCAACGCCACAAACCTATCCTTGCTGAATAAAGAAATTGAAACTGAAAGCATTCAGGTAACTTGCATACAGATCCAATTCATCTCAGTGTGAATGATGAAAACCTGTATAGGAGCTCAGCTTCCCCAAGTTGTGGATTACATGCTCAGTGTGAATGAACACTAATTACACAAAGGACAGAGAAGGTGCCATGCCCCCAGATTTACCCATTGCAATAAACAAAGTGTGGGAGGAACGGCCCCCGTCGAGTGTCCGAGCCGGAACCAAAGGAGCCGTCATCCGGGTTCCGGGGGAAACTGTTCCCGGGGGACAGAATTCAAGGACGGACCGTTCTGACAGACAGATGGGCTGGGGGAGGGACCAGTATAAAGGAGGCGGGGAATTGCCCGAACGATAAGTCAGCAGACCGGGACAGAGATTGCAGAAGAGCGTTGGAGCGACGGGAAGCTAGAGCGACTCACCAGTGTGAGAGGGGACGGTCTCTGAGGACTCTAGAGGGACGGTGCCAAGGCGATCATCCAAGACTTGCTGCCCTGCTCCAGCCCGCGGCCACTGCGGCCCCAGTTCAACCCACGGCCGTTGCCGCCTCCTCTCAGCCCGTGGCTGCGGCCTACCCACGGGCACCCACGGCGGCTGCCGCCGCCTCTCCTCCGCCCGCGGCTGCGGCCTGTTCCCCGCCATCCGCAGCCACCCCGTGCTCGCCCGTGGCCGCAGCACGTACCGGGCCGTCGGCGGCCACGACCGTCCCGCTCAGGCCTGCAGCAGGGGCCAGGCCTCTACTGACCGCGGACTCCCCGTCGCAGCCGTTGGCTGCGCAGGTGGCCTGTCATCCGCCACCGCACATCGCTGCCGCTGGCCCCAGTCCGGGGGCTGCGGCCCACCCGTCCAAGGACTTCACCAGGCCCTGTGGGGCTCCAGTGTCGCCAGCGCGCCGGAGGGCGCGAAGACTCCGTCAACGCCTCAGCAACTGGGCCCAGCAACTACTACACCGAAAGACCACCAACCCGAACGGCGAGGGATGTCTGGACAGCAGCTAAGTTGACTTTTCAATTAAGGACCCGTAGTCGGCCAAACCGCGACCCTATAGTGACCGGCTGTTGCCGGAAGTAGTCGTGTTCCACTCTTTGGTGTTTGCTTGTCTAGAGCCCCTGCAAGGGCAACACATGTTACCCCTTTTTGTGTTCAAGCCGTGACTGAGGAAAGTTCCAAAGTTGCCCCAGTCTTATAAAAGTTATTTTAGAAAGCACCAGGTTGTCTCGCGACTCGTCACTGCATCCTGCGTACCTGCTATTACCACAAAGGGTTAAGATGAAGAGTCAAGTATGAATGCAGCAGGTGTCACAGCAAATGCTGTGTAAATTACCCAAAAATGGAATCAAGGTGCCTATATGATGGTAGCGGATAAAGCCCACATGGAGTCTGGTAGGGTAAAAAAAGAGAAGACCCGACTCCTTGTGGTGATCCCCTTTAATAGCCTATACTTCTCTTTTGGTTATCATCCGTGTATCCATTACTACCATCAGTGTGTCACCAAAAGTTTTTCACGGATGGAGAAATAAATAAATGGCAAAGCTTTTCCTATATTTTGCAATTGTGACCACAGACAGCACATGGATGCCATCCGTGTGCTGTACGTGTTTTTCACGGACCCATAGACTTGTATTGGTTCTTGTCATCCATGCTGCCGGGAAAAAAGGAACATGTCTCTGTATGTTTGGCATGGACACACGATCCATGAAAAGCACAGACGTGAATAGCACCGTAGTTTATAATGGGTGCATGTTGTATCTGTGAAAAAAATGGATACAAGATGTATGTGCGACATGGACGGCTGAATGAGGCCTGAATGGAATGATAGTTCACACGCATGACACTTCTCATTTCACTTCTTGGGTACGGCCAGAAACAGGCCTTTAGTAATAATACATTTATCACATGTCCTGCATTTATTGGGAAAACCCCTTTAATTTTGTAATACTTTCAACCCTTTTATTTGTATGATTGTGCCCTGGTTGTCCTTTAGCCGCATTCCCTTGCTCTCTGTTCTGTTACATAAGCCTATGTATAAAACATGTACCATCATGACCAGAGGGAGGCTGAAACGCGTAGATTTCTACTATAATAAAGTTCCTCCGTGAGAGCAACATCCATTTAGCCTTTGGATTTTTTCCATGTTGTAGTTGTACTGTATGCAAGTCCGGTCCAACTGTTGCCTGGACAAAATAAAAGTTTGCCGCGGAGACAGGATATGTGAAAAATAACCAATTGGCACCCGCCTGGATCCAGTGCAGGCCGTAGTGCGATGGAAGGAAGCTGTGATGTCGCCGTTCTATCATCTGCTAGGCTGCTATGACCCATCACTGGTGTCAGCAGTCAGGTAACTGAGCAGCGTGCCATCATGATAAAGCATCTGATGATGATCCAGGAGGGTACCAGTAGGTGAGACAGTATATTCTCTCAATTGAGTTAATCGGATCGATTATTCAAATCACACTCTGATCAGTGTCATCATAGTGTGCTCCAATTCTCTGAGATGAGGAGAAGATGGAGAAAAAAAACTCCATCTTCTCCCTTCTGTGAGGCCTCGGAAATCAGACTGCACTCTGATGTCATCCGAGTGCAGTCTGATTTTTTTCCACGCACTCACTGCCCTCATGCCTAAGGTTGATCTGATATTCAATTGCACTCGGGCATGTAGTGATTTTTTTGATTGGACAGTCAATTGTCTGAGGGAAAAAATCAGACATGTGTGGATCGCCCTCCCAGGGCTGTGGGGTACTCGGTACCGGGCCGGTATCAGTGGGATGTGTCACAGCAGCGGTGACCCGGACCGTGGCCCTGGGTGCCCAAGTAATAGGAAGATGTGAATGGTGGAATGTAGTTAGATGAATAGTTCATGACGCCACCTGTGGTGTTCGGCAAGGGAGGTGTTAAGCCGACGCTGCATGCAGATCCGCTGGGACTGATGGTATGGTGCAGCCAAGATGTTTAAGCTCCCCACAGGTGAAGCTGTAGTCCCAGGGCAGTTTAGATGTGGTTGGCACGGGGATGTAGCGGTGCCGGAAAGGTAGGAAGCAGACAAGACACAGCGGGGTGCAATTTCTGTACCTTTACTTGATAACTGCAGTCCTGGGTCCTGATTACAGACGGTACCGGAGCAGGCTAGCCTGGAAGAAACTCAGGGATTCTCCCGGCAGACGGGCTGTGCAGTCTCCTTCCTAGCGCTTATTTGAAGGATCTCCAGTACTGAGTTACACTGAAGTTCCTCCTGTCAGATGTTCCCAAGAACTCTACTTGTACGGCAGACAGCTGTAGCCTGTTCCAGGGACTCCTCGCTTCTAAGTCCCGGCTCACTATCAGTGTTGCTGTTGTGCCCTGAAGTCTTAGATGGGAGTATTGCATTTACAGCCTTCTACTCCTCTGGTGTCTGTTGCAGGACCATTAGTATCCATACAACCGTGGAGACCAGGCTCCAGTTCATGCGCTCTTGCGAGAGACGAGCTCTTCCTCTCAGCTCTATCTCAGCGCTCCTTCCTCACGTCTGCACACTTCACCCTCCGCAGACTAACTAACCACTCCTTCCTTTTGGCCCCCAGAGAGCACTCCTCCCTGAATTCCAGTTCAGAGCTCCCCCTGCTGGCCTGGAGTGGAACTGTGTTGCATGTAAGATTAACTGCGAGAGAGACCCGTCATTGCTCCCAAGCCTGGCATTACCCTCCCTGGAGGAAGGCAAAGCCACTGTGGCGACCATACTCCTGGGGGCGCCACTTGTGCACGGACTCATGGCATAACAGTGCGATTTGATGTTTTGTCAGATCACACTCCGAAAGAAAATACTCTTGTCGGCACCTTGGTTTGATATTTTTTACATATCCTGTCCCTGGGCAAAGTTTTATTATGCCTTATATAACTTTTAATTGTTACAACTCTCCCATGGTTATGATTAAAGGGCCCAGCCACAATGTGTCAATATTCTCTTCAATTCCTTTAGTTTTTCCTTTTTTTTCCTTTTTCTTTGCAGTCTCCTCACTATGGAGCTCTTGTCTCCATTTGCTTTGCTTCTTGTTTCAGCATTTCCTTCATTGATCGTTGCAGAGCGCTCACCTTGTATCTTCATATTTATTCATATGTGTTTCTGAAGGATAGAACTCGTAGCATTTATAATCTATAGCACTGATCACACGTCTGTTTATTTTTGCCCACCCAGTGGTCTTCACAAAATTGCAGAGACATATTGATTTTGATCTAAATCTTGGATCAAACTCGCCAATGGAAGTCTATGGGTCTGTGAAAAAACTCGGATGCCATCTGTGTGCTGAGCGTTCTTCATGGACTGTTTGATCCGAGAAGCAGGAGAAACCTCCATCACCTTTTTTTTAATCTGAGAAAAACTGATAAAACACTGACCAAAATCTGAAGAAACTGATAAAACCCACTTATGAAATAAGACCCATTTTTGGCCTATGAGAAAAATCACTGAAGTCTGAGCGAGGTCTTAGATTTGTGAATTTTGCTTTGTGTAATGATAACTTATGCACATTTCTAATATTCTTACTTCTTGTAATGGTTGAATTAATATGGTGGATCACCTTTATGCAAGTAAATATTGGAAGTAAATGCTGTGTTATGTTAGTATAGTTATGAATACATTATTACATGTACTGTCCTCTTCTTCCTAGTATCCAAACCGGAAAACCATCTGCTCTCAGGACAGTATCTGTAAGAAGGGATATTCTGACACATATAATAATGGTATGTTTTTCCTTGTCGCTTTTACAATGCTTTTTGCGGTTATCTCACAAACCTGTGGCGATCAGCAGTTCTCTAAAGGTAATGCTGTAGTCAGTCATACATTTGCCCTGGAGATGAATGTGATAAATATGAGGCCACCATGTGATACATGAACGGGCTTGCCTTACCAGGGGGATGAGAAACTCTTCGTGAGCAACTCTCCAGTCTGGCTCATAGAAGGAAGCCTTTCCCTAAACTAGTATACAGAGCAGGAACAGACATGGACAGAAGAAGGCTCCTCTGCAAGAACAATATATGAGCCTTTTGCAGTCCAATAGCTCATAATAAAGCACAGTTCCACCTACCTTTAAGGTGTATGTGGGCCCCCTTACATATTGGGCCCCTTGTACAGCTGCAGATGTTGCACCAGTGGAGTATGTCCACCCCTGGTACAAAGTATGTTAAAAAGGATCTGCAATAGTGATAAACGATATGTTATCAGAGCATGCTTGTGTGCTAACCGAGTGTCTTCGACAGGGCTGTCACTAGGAAGTTTGGGGCCCCATACTGGCAACATTTTCGGGGCCCCCTTGAGACTCCACCCAGGCTCCACCCCTCAAACTGTCCAGAGCCCCACCGCTCTCTCTTGGAAAAATTCCACTTCTCACCAATCACACACTAACTGTTCCCATCACTAAATCACACACATAGCCAGCAGCTTTTGTGTTGGACAAAAGATTTTTTTAGGTGCCACCACGACAAGGTAGACTCTTTTGGCCGAGCCCTGCTCTACTCTATCCTATTAAACATTTGTTAAAATTTCCAATACAATTTAGGTATATTTTTATTTGTTTTTCAATTTTTAAAATGACAAATAATATCACATACAAGGGACAAATACCGCCGCACCATGTCCAGACACCATATTACTACCACATAGTGACCTACAATACCACATACAAGGAACAAATACAGCCATACCATGACCAGACCACATATTACACCACAGTGACCAAATAATTGCACATACAAGGAACAAATACCGCCACATCATGGCCGGACAACATATTACCACCACATATTGACTGAACACTACAATACTGATCATTAATAAAAAAAACACAATACTAATATCATCGTAAGTGCCATTATACAAAGGAGATCTGTACTTAGTATGCAGTGTCTGTTTACAGGTATAACAGTGATTACTGGTGACATTATACACAAGAGCTCTGTATATAGTGTCAGTGTACAGGTAATACTGTGATCACCAGTGACATTATGCACAGGAACTCTGTATGTAGTGTCAGTGTACAGGTAATACAGTGATAAACAGTGACATTATACACACGAGCGCTGTATATATTGTACAGGTTATACTGTGATCAATGACATTATACACAGAAGCTCTGTATATAGTGTCAGTGTAAAGGTAATACAGTGATCACTGGTGACACTGTACACAGGACCTCTGTATACAGTGTATAGTGTCAATGTAAAGGTAACACATTGACTCACCTGTGACGTCTCTAGGTGAAGTCCTTCATCTTTGCTTTTCATCTTCATCCAGCCAGGGCACATCTCTGCAGGAAATAACAGTTATCTAGAGCACTGCTTGCAGAACACATTACTTAATTGTTTCCCAACTTTTAAACTACACCAGATGAAGATAAAAAGGAGACATAGTGTCGCTCTGCACAGTAACAGGACCGCCTTCCCCATTTAAAACAGTATCCTCAAAAAATAAAATAAATAAATCAGTGCAGTAATACTATCCCTTAATTAGCCCTTATGGTAATAATATCCCCCAACCTGGCCCCCGTGTGTCTCATTCCTGGCTCCAGCCATATGTTCTCCCATCCTGCCCTCATGAGTATCCATTCTGCCCCCATGTGATGTCCCGTGATCCTGCCCCATCTGTCTCCATTGTATCCATCCTGCTCCATCTGTCTCCTTCCTGACCCATGATCCTGCCCCATCTGTCTCCATCCTGCCGCATCTGTCTCCATCCTGACCCATGATCCTGCCCCATCTGTCTCCATCCTGCCCCGTGTCTCCCATCCTGCCCGCTGTGTCTCCCATCCTGCCCACGTGCTCCCATCCTGCCCCTGTGCCGCTTTCAATAAAGACAAAAACCCCTTACTCTTTACCTGGCCGCGCTCCTGCGGTGATGCTCACTCCATGCAGTTGAAGCTCGTACTCACCGGCGAATGACAATGACATCATACGCTTCTGACTTTAGCTGCCAGCTTCCGATTGGCTGGCGGCTTTTAACTATTGCCTTGCGGGCCCGCACGGCATTAGAGTT
Source organism: Dendrobates tinctorius (assembly GCF_039654945.1). Taxonomy (NCBI): domain Eukaryota; kingdom Metazoa; phylum Chordata; class Amphibia; order Anura; family Dendrobatidae; genus Dendrobates; species Dendrobates tinctorius. Next base: position 840,995 of record NW_027361758.1, read on the forward strand.
TCTAGGTTCAGTTACTGCATCGGCAGAATCCTGCCACTGGTGCCCTCTGAGCAGAAGAGACGGGGCCCGATGCGGGCCCCCTCTGCTTGTCGGGCCCCATACACCAGTAATGCCCTGATGGCGGCCCTGATCTTCGGTGTGCTCGAATATTGTGTTCTAGTCCCTGTGGCTGCATGTCTCGTGGCTGTTCAACAGCCACAACACATGCAGGGATTGACTAACATAGTTTAACCCCACTGATGCCGCTCTCAATAGTGACATCGATCAACTTCGCAGAGGGAGGAAGCACCCTCTCTTCTCCGATAGTCACAAGGTGATTGCGATCGCGATGGCCGCAGGGTCACCCAGGTAGCGTGGCCTGTAAGATCCTGCAAAGAGCAGTAGCTGACACACCTTCTGCCTGTGAGCGATGCACAGATATAGTGCCCTACAATGCAAAAGCAGTGCAGATATTAAAACAGTGATCAGACAATGGAAAGTTCATGTCCCATAATGGGATAAGTTAAAAAGAAAAGTGAATTTTTTTTACAATTGTGCTACTATAAACAAAAAAAAAAAAAACAGTCCGGAGTGAACCACCCTATAACACTGTGTCACACTAGTAACATCTTCTGTGAACAACGTAAAAAAAAAAAAACTATGCTTTTTCATCATACTGCTGAAAAAATGTGGAATGAAGCGAGATGAAAAAATGAAATGTAAATAAAACTGGTATAGCTGAAAACGTCATCTTGTTCTGCAAAAAAACAAGCTGCCAAACGGTTCCATCAGTGGAAAGGTAAGGCAGCTATAGCTCTCAGAATCTAGCAATGCAAAAAAATTTTTATTTTTTATAAAATTGTATTTATTGTGTAAAAGTGGCAAAACATTAAAGCAATTGTATAAATGTGATATCGCTGTAATCGTACTGACCCAAAGAATAAAGCTTCCTTATCAATTTTACCACATGGCATTAAAAAAAAAAACAACAAATACAACTCCTGAATTGCTGGTTTTGGGTCATTCTGCCTCCCAAAAATTGGAATAGAAAACAATCAAAAAATGTCATGTGCCCGAAAATGGTAAAAATAAAAACGTCAACTCGTCCTGCTAAAAAAAAACAAGTCCTCATGTGATTCTATTGAGAAAAATATAGAAAAATTATGGCTATCATAACATGGCAATGCAGAGACTTGGTTTTGCAAAAAAAAAGCGTTTTCTAGTGTAACAGTAACAAAATATAAAGAAAAACTGATATGAATCTGGTGTCGTTGTAATCACACAACCCAAATAATGCATATAATGGCTTGTGATTTTAAGAAGAAAAATAATGTATCAAGTGATTTTGCTACTTTTGGATGCTGGCTAGCTACTGCTTTTTGGTCTATGTTGATAATGGAGGCTGCCTTGCAGTCTTTCGCACAGGATGACCTGATAATTCCTCTTCTTTTCAATGGTAATATGTGTGCATTAGGAATCCAAACAGGCCTCTGTGTACCTTATAACTCAACTCACAAGACTTGTCAAGTGAAAGCATGGTGCCCCGTGGAGTCCAAGAGCACTCCAGAGTAAGTTCTCCTCCAACTCTAATCATCTTTTTTTCTAAGTCTTGACTTGACATTTGAGCTACAACATAGGCTTCACCACTAGCTGCGATGGACGCACAATAGTACATTGTGTGTACTGTACTCATGAAACTGAAGGACGCCTGGCAATGACAATGGTATCTCTGTCTCCATGATATAATGAAATTCCGGCTTTTTTGTTTACATGTTTTAGCACCGATCATAGAATGAATATTTCATGTGGTTTATGATTTATAAATGAAAGTTCCAATACCGATGATTACTACGCTGGCCTTTGTCAGGTCCCGTTAAATTCTTGATGTATACACTAGACCAGAAGATGTACATAAAGTTGCAATGGTTGTGAATTGTGCCTGTCCCCATGGTCTGCCCCGCAGATATCATTGGAAACGTCAGTCTCTCTTCACAAAGAAATGTTTTTGTGAGCCAATAGTAAATTAAACTGATGGGGAAAAAAAGAATAATTCTACTCTATAGGACATTGTAATTGTCTTATTTCCAAGTCTGAGTCATCATGGCATAAATACATAAAATATCAGTTCATGCCACAAAAAAGCATATTTTTTTGCATTATTGAGAATTCTATTCTTAAAGTTTTATGCGGAGCGGCATAGCTCTGCTGTACTTCATTGCCCACTATCGGCCTCTGGTCATTGACTGACAGGTCACTCTTTCCTGAGTGACCTGTCTTTCCTGCACCATCAGTGCCTGAGTTAATTTTATGAAAAGGGACGATGCCTGCGCATTGAGCTCCTGATGACACTGCGAGATCAATATACTGGCTCCCTCAACGTCATAAGGAGCTCATTCCAAAGAAACCGTCATTGCATCAAACCCAGGCAATGACAGCACCTGCGCAGTAAGCTTTTAGTGATGTAGCAGGAGTGTCACAGGGTTACCGCGACAATGTGGAGCCAGAAGACCGCAGCGTCTGATTGCTCCTACTTCGAAGCTGAGAAGAAGCACTTCTTCATTTTAAATGTGTTTATTTCCTCTGGCAGAACAGGGGTTAATCGACCATGTTGGAAATCCCTGTTCACAGCTGAGCTCGGTTAGCCACTCTTTTTCCCATTTATAATCTAGTCTCTGTTACTAATCCTTGTCAGAGCTAGCATTTGCTGCATGACTGTCGGTGGGAGAGGAGTACATATGAGAAGGAGAGTTGGAGGAGTTATTACTGACTGTTGCTTGGTTTGTATGCGTGGTAATTCCTTATCCTTCTCTGTTTTTATTTATTCCCTTACCTTCACACCCCGGTGCATTCCTCTGTTACATGTAAGTGAATATATTGTATGCCTGGAGTTTTCAGTTATCCATTGTCTATGTAGCCTTGTTTGTCGTGTTAGTGTACTACGGTGCACAGTAGCCCCTCTTCCCTGGGTGGGAAAGAGAACAGGCGGAGGGCTAACTTAGGAAATAAGGCAAGGGCGGAAGCCTTGGCATCTTCGCCATCTGAAGTATCCCGGGAAGCAGGGCGATCTAGGGCACCCTCTAGTTTTAGGGACAGGTAAGGAGCCCCTGGTCCTGGGTCACCCAACAGCTGCGTTGTGACAAGGAGGCAGTTCATTGATCTCATAACCTCATCAGGAGCTCACCAAACCAGGGCGCCTGTGTAAGGGAGACAGGTTACTCTTCTGAGTGTCTTGTCAGTAAACAACCGTAGGCTGGCAGTGGGTGGTGAAGTACATCAGAGCTGAGGAATGAAGTGCAAAATTTATAGGGCATAAGGCGCTCATCCTAAAGCCACTAATAAAGCGCAAGTTACTTCAGAAAACTGGAGATACTGAAGACTTGGGGCCTTAGTGTCTGTGAGGTGCTTGGTTCCTACTTTTTAGCTTTATATGCTTATAAATAATAATTTTGTGATTATTTCCTCAAATAATATGTTGTTGGGTGCGATTTTGAAGGTATCACAGCCTCCATTCTTCTGGGAAAGGCTTTCCTCCAGATTTTGTAATGTGTACTTCGTGTTCTTATTAATCTCAACTGTGTTCATTGAGCTTGACATCAGGGCTCTGAACAGGCTAACCAGGTTCCTCCTCACAAAACTCCTCAAACCAAGGGCCTGATTCATGAAGGTGTTTTTGCTAAAATGCTGGTGTAAAACACACCTTCAAATATCACAATTTTTTTTTTTTTCAAAAACTTCAACTTCACACGAGTTTGTCAGCTCCAATAAAGTAGGCAGAGCTTGTTGTGGGCACGGAGTGGCAAAGATGACTGAAGTGACATTCTTGGCTATGCGCACGCCAGTGAAAAGATGCAATTAAAGTGATTATCCGGTCTTCTAATAACAGTACAAATGCTGTCAAGATTCACTGGTATTGCCAGTGAGAGCAGGCAGCTAGGTGATTAAAAGCATGCAATTTGCATACATGCGGTCACGTGCCAACTAAACATGCTCAGCTTATCTCATCTCACTGCCATTGAGTGAAGCCAGACATGTTTAGTTGGAATGTGACAGGAAGTATACATATCAAACCCTTGCAGTCGCATGTCTGACTGCTCTCACCAGCAACATTGGTGAATCCTGACAGAGCACCACACCCTGACAGGATTGAGAAGTCTGCAATCACATAGAGCGACTGCAGACTTTTAAGAGAAAACTGGACAACCCCATTAATTGAAACTACCCTTCAGTTGGAAAAAAAAGAGCCTAACCCAAGTCCTGAGAATAGGAGTTTCACCATAGACAGTGTGCAATCTGATGTGGGGCGTTCTTTAGGCAATTTCCGACTCCAGAATCATCCATTAGACTGCCGTATTGTGAAATGTGATTCATCACTCCAAAAAACACATCCCCGCCACCCTAGCTGATGCCAGGCATTACTCATGGTGACCCTAGACCTGTGTGCAGCTGCTCAGCCATTCTCACATTCAGATTTAAAGGGAAGCTGACAGCTTGGAAATGGCAGTATATCGCAGAAGGAGAAGCTGAATATTGCTGTACAGTCTTGTGGGGTAAAGATTCAGTATAACTTTTATTTTAGATTAATCTCTGCTTTTTGGGAGCTTTCTGGCAGTTCACCTCAGTTTATGACAACCTTCCCTGTATACTTGTGCATACAGTATCTGACAGTCATTATTTAATTACAAGTTCTACTGAACATTTCCCCACAAATCTGTATATAAATCTGTTCAGCTTCTGCTACATTACATTCTGCCAATAGATTGCACTGCATTTCCAAGCTGACAGGTTCCATTGAATAGAGCTCAATTAGATCGTGGACAACTCATTTAATTAAATATAGGGGGCTAGCCAGGTGTTAGGTTCTTTAATCCAGAATCACATATGCAGTTTTTGTGGCAGTTTTTGATGTAGTTTCTTTAGCCAAAGTAGAAATGGAGGGAAAAAAAGCAAAGGTATAAAAGAATGACAGAGCTTTCTCCTCTTTTGTATTGTTTCCTCTGTTTGTCCCATCAATCTGCCACAATATCTCCAGGTGTGATTCCAGCTTCAGGACTTCACACAAATTGTTATAATACTTGTAAAACCCATTATGATTTTTAAGATGGGATAACATTTGAAATATAATGAAATTATGATTTACATTCTTTTATTTCAATAAATTTTTATTGCATATTTTCGAAAAAGAAAACATGTAAGCAACAACACCCCCAACGTAGGGGTTTAAAAAAGGGAAACATAAGCATAAATGTGCATAATCATAGATTGACATAATGTATAAAACAGAAAACATATCGACACTTGCATAAAAAAAAAATCATAGGAAAAGACATATATCTTCAATGCAAAGGGGCAGACCTCTGACTAAGTAACCACGGTTCCCATATTCGATCAACCTTTTTCTTAGTAACTGATGAGTGCGCCAGAGTTTGTTCATATTGACAATGTATATTGATTTTGTCCACCACTTCTCTCATGGTGGGAAGAGACATCCCCTTACATTTAGCAGCAAAGGTGAGCCTAGCCGCAATCAGAATATGTGACACTATACCCCTGAAATCTAAAGGAAAATCCGTTGTCCCTATATGCAACAGTCCCATTTATGGTGTCAAGTTAACCTGAATCCCAGTCACCTCCCTTAACAACATATATATAGTATTCGAAAAACCGTTCACCACCGGACAGGACCGCCACATGTGGCTCAACGATCCCAATCCTCCGCAACCTCTCCAGCAAGCCGAAGTCTGGTTTGGACCATAGTGTACCAGTTGTCTTGGACACCTATAGCACCTAAGATGCATCTTTTTTATGATTTACATTCTTAATGTTAAGAAACACTTTAACATGTAACCATTGCAACGTTCCATTTTGTGTACAATTGTCTCATTTGTTCACTTTTAGACCTGCCATTTTGGCAAGTGCAGAAAATTTCACAGTTTTGATAAAGAACACAATCCACTTTGCAGCATTTGGTTATACAAGGTAAGTCAAAGTCAGCAATGAGGAATAGCAAGTAAGGTGATACCATTTACTGAACTTTTTTTCCTGGGTTATGGAGCTCTAAACAGGTTGATAGCTCAAATTTATATGACCAGGATTCCATCCAGCCCTTGGGCTTCATGCTATTCTGTTAACTGTAGTCATTTGGGACTAGTCAAGGGCTTTTATTGACTTCCTAAACATCTTGGGACACTTTGAGGTAGATCTGAACTAGTGGTTTACAGAGCAGGCAAAAGCCCAGGACTTTTTTGCTTTTTTCTCTAACTTTTAATCTCTACTTTTAAAGTCCAGTATGTTCTTTATTAGTTTTCCATCAACATAGTTGTATGATCGCTTTTTTGTGTCTGGCAGGAGGTGTAATTTTAAATGGCACCATCTGGGCTGCGTATACTTGGATTAGTTTAGCATATATAATTTTTTTGGGCCAGACAAGGCAAGGAATCAGTAAATTCATCATTATATTTGGGCTTTGTGTTTGCAGTGTGATATAAGTAAAATAATTATTATTATTTATTAATATTTATTTAAATAGCACCATTGATTCCATGGTGCTGTACATGAGAAGGGGTTACATACAAATTACAGGAATCACTTACAGTAAACAAACTAGCAATCACAGACTGATATAGAGGGGAGAGAGGACCCTGCCCTTTCGGGCTTAAGCTCCCGTCACACACAGCGAGATCGCTAGCGAGATCGCTGCTGAGTCACAAGTTTTGTGACGCAACAGCGATCTCACCAGCGATATCGCTGTGTGTGACAGGTATCAGCGACTGGCCCCCCCCCCCGCCGGGTATCGCTGATCGTTCTGGAATACCCTGGACATTTTTTTGATCGTTGGTCTCCCGCTGGCTAGCACGCATCGCTGCGTGTGGCAGGCGGGAGACCAGTGAGCTGGAGCTGGTAACCAAGGTAAACAGCGGGTTTCTAAGCGCCGCACGGCACTTAGAAACCCGCAGTGTACCTTAGATACCAGCGCGCTGGTGCAGGGAGCTGGTAACCAAGGTAAACAGCGGGTTTCCACCAGCTCCCTGCACCAGCGCGCTGGTATCTAAGGTACACTGCGGGTAACTAAGCGACGCCTTCGCTTGTTACCCGCGTCGTCGCTGGTCCTCATCACTGGTGAGATCTGCCTGTTTGGCAGCTCACCAGTGATCATGTAGTGACACACTAGCGATCCTGACAAGGTCATATCGTTGTCGGGATCGCTGGTGCATCGCTATGTGGGACGGGGGCCTTATATTCTACAGGATGGAGGGGAAGGAGACAGTAGGTTGGGGGGGTTGCAGCAGGTTATTCAGTTTTGTTGGTTTTATTTATTAGCAGAATAGTCAAAAAATTGCCATTTTATATTTTTATTGTGTAGGATAAGGAAATATAGTTTTTTTTAATTAAAACATTTTTATAAAAAAAGGTTTTAATAATTTATCCAAAAACAGTTATTTGACTTGAAGTAAATTATGTCTAAACTATTTAATAAATGGTAATCTTTTAAGATTCCATCTCTCACAGCATGAGCAGTGCGCCCATCAAGATCTGCCGGCCAGCACCCGGCAACAATAGATTTTTCCTATTGGTTCATTTTTATCACTGTGATAGACCCTATAGCAATGATCAAAGTAAAAAAAAATAGTAAATCAAACCCCCTTTGTCCCTTAATAAAATAAAAAAAAATTATTTTTTCCATTCTTTGCAGCTAGGGTTAGAGTTGGGGTTAGGGTTAGAGTTGGCGCTATGGTTAAGTTTGGGACTAGGGATAGGGTTGAAACTACGGTTGGGGTTAAGGTTGGGCTAGGGTTGGTCTAGGGTTAGAGTGGGACTAGAGCTAGGGTTAGGGCTGGGTTAGGGGTGGGGCAAGAATTAAAGTTGTGTTGGGGTGACGGTTGTGTTGGGGTTACGGTTGTGGTGTTGGGGTTATGGTTGTGTAGGGGTTATTGTTGTGTTGGGGTTACGGTTGTGGTGTTGGGGTTAGGGTTGTGTTGGGGTTATGGTTGTGGTTAGGGTTGGGATTATGGTTAGGGGTGTGTTGGGGTTAGGGTTGGTGTTAGGGCTGTGTTAGGGTTGGAGTTAGAATTTGGGGGTTTCCACTGTTTAGGTACATCAAGGGGTTTCCAAACGCAACATGGTGCCCGCCATTGATTCCAGCCAATTTTGCGATCAAACAGTCAAACGGTGGTCCCTCCCTTCTGAGCCCTGCCATGCACCCAGACAGTAGCTTTCCCTCATATACCGGGTATCGGTGTACTCAGGAGAAATTGCACAACAAATTTTGTAGTCCATTTTCTCCTGATACCCTTGTGAAAATAAAAAAGTTTGGTTCCAAAGTAAATATTTTGTGAAAAAAGTAAACTCTTAATTTTTTCCTTCCACATTACTTTAATTCTTGTGAAGCACCTGAAGGGTTAATAAACTTATTGAATGTGGTTTTACGCACCTTGAGGGGTGCAGTTTTTAGAATGGTGTCACTTTTTGGCATTTTCTCTTTATATAGACCTCCCCCAAACTCATTTCAAATGTGAGGTGATTCCTAAAAAAATGGTTTTGTAAATTTTGTTGTAAAAATTAGAAATCGCTGGTCAATATTTAACCCTTATAACTTCCTAACAAAAAAAAAAAATTGTTTAAAAAAATTGTGCTGTTGTAAAGGAAACATGTGGGAAATGTTATTTATTAACTATTTTGTGTGACACCACTCTCTGATTTAAGGGCAGAAAAATTAAAAGTTTGAAAATTGCAACTTTTTAAAATTTCCATTTTTTACACCAATAAACGCAAGTCATATCGAAGAAATTTTACCACTATCTTGAAGTACAATATGTCACAAAAAAAAAATCTCAGAATCAGCGGGATCCGTTGAAGTGTTCCAGAATTATAGCCGCATAAAGTTACAGTGGTAAGAATTTTAAAAATTGACCCCGTCATTACGTACAAAACTGGCTCTGTCACTAAGGGGTTAAAAAAAGTGTTCAAAAGTGGCAATACACGTTAAACAAGACGGCTATTTCCTCCTGACCACCCCATATACATGCAAGTTTGATCCTACCAAGCATGTACATGTTGGGAGTGCATCTGTCAGTAGCTTCTTTTCCCCCATATACATAAAATTGGATGCTGGAGGGTTGTCTGACTTTCCTCTAATGTGTATGAACACCTTTACTGTGACAAAGCAGAATCTTGTTATATGTTATTACCAAAATCTTTTTGTTCCTTCCGCTTTAGGAAGAACATTCTACCAGAATACAATGTAACCTGCATATATAACAAAAAGACAGCTCCTCGATGCCCCATATTCAGACTTGGAGACATATTAACAGAAGCTAGGGAGACATTTTCTCAAGTTGCGATTTTGGTATGTTCTGCTGGTATTGTTATTGCAAGGTTGCAATGAATATTCCACCGAAAAGTAAGATATTGGTTACAGCTGTGCAACTAGTGTGAATCGTTTCTCTAGATAAGATGCTAATGACTTACAGTGGCATGTAAAAGTTTGGGCACCCCGGTCGAAATTACTGTTAAGCACATCAAAGCTGAAATAATCTCTAAAAGGCCTAAAGTTAAAGATGAAACGTTTCTTTTGTAATTTAAGAAAAAAATATATAAATTTTCATCTTTTACATTTTAAAAATTACAAAAAAGGAAAATGCATCGTTGCATACATTTGACACCCTGCATGGGTAGTACCTAGTAGCACTCTATCACAGCTTGTAAACACTTTTTCTAGCCAGCCAAGAGTCTTTCAATTCTTGTTTGATGGATTTTTACCCATTCTTCCCTTGCAAAATTCTTCCACTTCTGTGAGATTCCTGGATCGTCTTGCATACACTGCTATTTTGAGATGTAGCCACAGATTTTCAATGATGTTCAGATCAGGGGATTGTGAGGGCCATTGTAAAACCTTAGGATCATTATCCATTTGTAGAAGCCATCCTCTTTTCCACTTCAGCTTTTTACACTTGGTGTTATGTTTGCATCAAGAATTTGTTGAAATTTCATTGTATCTATATCGAGATACGAGGACTATCGCAACATGTTGCAATTTTTTTCTCAGTCCGATTTCGGCTGAAAAAAAAAATCAGAATTTTTTTTATAGGATTGCACTCGTCCGTTTTGAGTATGAGCCTTTAGCAAATTGATATAGATGGAGCAGAAAAGTGATCTGGCCGTAACCAAGAATCAGATTGCCCTAAATTACTCACAGTCCCCTTTTTAACTTTTTTTCCGATGTTCAATCCCTACTTGGTCTGACTGAACATATTCTGCAAACGAAATCCTGAACACAATACACAATGTCCAATTTCATTATTTGAATACAATGACACCTAAAAGCTGTTTTAATTGCATGACTAAATCTATTATGTCTTCTTGGAAGTGTCTTTAGAATGTAGGTATAGCGCTGCATTACCTAAATTATTTATTCCCCTAGGGTGGCATAATGGGCATTGAAATTAATTGGAATTGTGATCTAGATCCTTGGGCCTTCAGTTGCCAACCACAGTATAGCTTTCGACGTTTGGATGATAAGGCTCTTGATGAAAGTTTGTTTCCAGGGTTAAGTTTCAGGTAAGGGGATAGCATTGTCTCAGAAGTTATGATGGTTTTACGTGCAAATATACCACTAACTTTTTTTTTTATGTAACCAAAAATTATACATAAAAAAATCTGTTAAAATTTACCAAAACTGTTTCATGTGCAAACATTGTAAAATTAGGCTCCAATTCATCATTACTTTTGCACCCTTGGCTAATTTTGCATTTTATGCCTGTTTTTATTTTTGTTTGTGCCATACCCATCTTTTCTAGTGATGAGCGAGCATACTCGTTGCTCGGATTTTCCCGAGCATGCTCTGGTGTCCTCCGAGTATTTCGGCGTGCTCGGATATTTAGATTTTGTTGTCTCAGCTGCATGATTTGCGACTTGTAGACAGGCTGAATACATGTGGGAATTCCCTAACAAGCAGGCATTCCGCACATGTATTCAAGCTGTCTACCAGTCGCAAATCATGCAGCTGAGACAACGAAAACTAAATCTCTGAGCACACCAAGATACTCTGAGGACACCCAAGCATGCTCAGGAAAACCCGACCAACGAGTATGCTCGCTCATCACTAGTCTTTTCGCTTGCACCATTTGAAAGTCACTTTGTTCTGTTTTGGCTTTTTTTGTGAGTAGAGACATAGGCTTTCCGAATATTTATGGCTGATTTATCAATTGCATCTTGAAAAGTCACAAAATGTTGGCACGAATGTACCGTACTTAAGTCCCCCTTGTGGTGATTTTGTGTACAACAGCAAATTTTTGTACACTTGAATCTTTTTGAGCTAATACAGCTCAAAAAAAGGTCAAGGTGAAAAATTAGGGCAATTTTTTTGCTTTGCGCAAAATTCATGAACCTTGTGTGCAATTTTCAAGAACGGCCCAAAAACAACAATAATTCTAAAAGGCATAAATGATTAACCAGAGTCTTAAGCTAGACGGTCTTGAATGTGTCAGATTTAACAGTGTCTCATGCTGTCAGTTACTTTAGTTGTGGAAAAATGCAACGTTAAAACTTTAATAGAAGGAAACAATGCTGCCACTTGTGGCAAAGCTGCAGCAAGTCTCATGTTCCGTATCATTAGTATACATCAGTCAGTTATGCAGTAATATCTTCACTAGGTCACATCATTAAAGTCAATGAACAACTATGTAGCTACCTGCAAAAAAGAGACAAACTGCAAGACCAAGCGTTAAAGTGCTTTCCTCAAAATGCTGCACTACGTTCAAAAGTTGGCATTTTTCACAGTGATCATACCTTCTAAGTACATAGAGGTCAATATGCATTACTACCCAAAGTTTAATTTACACAGGTACAATAAAAAAAACTTGTATAAATATAGCATTACTTTGGGGTGGGGAAAGTAACTCGTTTTACACTTACATTTGCTAAATTAAAAATGTGTCCTGCCTACAGATTTGCAAAGTATTATAAGGCCCCAGATCAGACTGAGCGGAGAACTCTAATAAAGGCATATGGAATACGGTTTGACATTCAAGTCCATGGCACGGTAATGATTGCTTTTATTTTTTAAGTACCTAGATTTTAAATCACTCCTTAACATGACATCTGATCTAATTCATTGATTTTGACAAGTTTGAACTTATTTTTTTCATTATATAATATTAATACTGGTTTCACTCATGGAACATTCATGGTCTTAGTATTGACCACAAGATCCAGACGTGAGGTCTCATCCAAACTCAGCAGCCTCATATATGCCGTTCAGTGCGGGCCTGGAATCCAGCAGCCAGTCCAGACATTGCGGTCCGTACACAGACCATGTTGGACATGTGAAACTGGTCAAAGTGTGATTTTTGACTCTATATAAAGCTAACTCAAGCTACCGATGTTGCCTGTTCACTCGTGATCATGGCAAATCATTGTTCATGGAGACTGTAAAGAATGCAAAAGACTATTAGGCCGGGGTCACACTTATGAGTGCAGTGAGAGACACTCGCATGAGTCGCATGTCTCAATATCCAGCAATGCCGCTGGCGGTCCGGACTGGAGCGCTCAGCTACATAGAAAGACATGCAGCCACACACTCCGGTCCCGAGTGCCGGCGGCAGTGTTATTGATGCAGTGGCAGTGGGTATTGATGTGCGAGTTTCTCGCATTGCACTCGCAAGTGTGACCCCGGCCTTATAGTGTTTTTCCAGGACTCTAATACTGATGACCTGTCTTTAGGATAAGGCATCTATATCGAAATTATTGGAGTCCAAAACCCAGAACTCCCACTGATCAGTTGTTTGCTGCTCCTCTTACAGTCAGATTTACGGTACACTGTACAAGGGGCTGCTGATAAGTCTTTGGCTTTACCCAGAAAGAAACGAGATAGTATGATGAAAGTTTACATTTATTCCACATACTCTCCACTGATGTCAACACACTTCTTACATCGGTATTCCAAGTTCTGTAAGCCTTGAAAAAATAAGGATTTCGGTTGTGCCTTAAACCAGGCATCCATAACAGCCATGGCATCGGAAATGGGGTGAAATTTGGGACCCTTGAGGTGTTTCTTCAGGTCTGGAAACAGATGATAGTCAGAGGGCACTAGATCTGGTGAATAAGGTGGGTGGTCAACCAGCTGGAAGCCCAGCACTGCCAGTTTTGCCTTGGTCGCATGTGCAGTGTGATCGGAGGCGTTGTCTTGCAGGAACAAGATTTCTTTAGACAGCTTGCTGCGCCTTTTGGCCTTCAGAGCTACCTTCAATTGGTCCAAAAATTCAGTGTAATACCTTGCATTGATGGTGGAACCCTTTTGAAGGTAGTCCACTAGCAACAAGCCCTCCTTATCCTAGGACACAGATGCCATCACCTTAGTGGCTGATTTTTGTACCCTGAACTTCTTTGGATGAGGAGAACCACTGTGTGCCTCCACTCTTTTTGACTGCTCCTTGATTTCAGGGTCATACAAAAAAATCCAGGCCTCATCCATAGTGACCAGTCGATCCAGGAAGTTCTTATCAGTCTGGAAATGCTGACAAATGGACCGGGAAGTTTTCACTCGCATGCTCTTCTGATTGGTTGTCAAACATTTGGGGACCCACTTTGCAGATAGCTTCTTCATGTCCAAATGTTCATGGATAATTACACAAACATGTTCATGGGAAATCCCCATGATGTCTGTTATTGCTTTAGCTGAAATTTGCCGATTCTCCAGTATGAGGTAGTGCTCAGCATTGACGATCTCCGGAACAACAACTCCTCTCGGTCGTCCAGGACGTCCCTGATTGTTGGTGCTGAAGTGGCCCGTTTTAAACTTGGCAACCCAGTTCTTAACTGGAGAATATTAAGGGCATTGATCCCCCCCAATGCCTGCGACATATCACCATGAATAGCCTTCGTGGACTTTCCTTGCAGAAACAAGAATTTTATCACTCCTCTGCTCTCATTTGCTGTGAATATCGCTTTAAACTCCGCCATTTTGTATTTCCTCGTGCGTAGAACACTGTTGCCATAGGATAAAAAAACAAAATTTTGAAAACGTACAGTATATTAGACACATAAGGCTTTCATGTGATGTAACATTCGTTACCATAGAAACAAAAAAGATCACAAAGCCAAAGACTTATTAGCAGCCCCTCGTATATAAAGCCCGAATAGTACAGCTCTATTCACTGTGTTGTGAGCGTTTCAGAGTACTCAAACTTGGCTCTTATTCACTTCAATTGGAGGTAAGCTACACGAAAAATGACCACTACCCAGTGTACACAGCTGTGTTAGGCCACGTTTACATGTTCAGTATTTGGTCAGTATTTGTAAGTTTATAGAAAAAAATCTGTTCTGCTCTTCCCTATAGTAATAATAATAATAATAATAATTTTTATTTATATAGCGCCAACATATTCCGCAGCACTTTACAATTAAGCGGGGACATGTACAGACAATAAATTCAATACAAGTTAAGACAATTCAAACAATGACATTAGGAGTGAGGTCCCTGCTCGCAAGCTTACAATCTACAAAGTATAACATTGGTCAGAGTGCTATCCGATAAAACACTGGATAGTACTCGTCCGAGTTATATGGGCTCATGTGAGCGAGCCATAATTTATACCCATGTTTGGTGCTAGTATTTACGACTTGTGTAAGCATTGTTTAAGACTGAAATCACTCATGCGGTTTTTGTGGCTGGTTTTCTGTTATTACTTTGTTTGTACGTATGGTTTTCAAGTTGTACATAGTGTAGACGATGTAATAAAGTTTTTGCCACTTTTCTGTTAGAAAAAAATGCAGTTCTCCATTGTACAATATATACAATGGACAGACATCTGACTGGGATGATTTAGCGAATCCTGCTTTGAGCAGGGGGTTGGACCAGATGGCCCAGGAGGTCCCTTCCAACTCTACGATTCTATGATTCTATGATTCTACTAATACATTAGTGTTAGAGGGGCATATTTATTAATATGTAATATACTAAGTAAATGGAGACTAGATGTAATGTTTTGGGTTTTTTATGAATACGTGATCAAACTGTGTGGGCTAGTAATTATATATTTGCCTCTGCAGGGAGGTCGATTCAACTTTTTAGAATTGGTAATATTCATTGGTTCCTATCTTTCCTACTTTGGATTGGTGAGTTAAATGTCAACATAATAGCTATTTAAAGAGGGACTTTCACCAGTTGTAGCATAATAAAATGTCCATGTCATGAAATAGTTTTACTCATCTCTATGGCCACTTAGTTTTCATTTTTTAATTTCTCCTCTACACCGCAGATATATGAGCTTATAAAAAATTTTGTTATAATTTATAAGCCAATGATAAGCCAAATTGGGTGTTACCAGAAATTTATCTCTGGAGGAGTATACTTCTTCCCTTGCATGAGGTTGACCAATTATAAGCAGGCTGTGTTATGCAGGGGAGAAAAGAATGCACCCTCCTTTCCTCACTGATCTATGCCACCAATGTGTGATACATCAGAGCAGTTATGTATCATTATAGATCTTATGCGGTCAGTGATGGGGGAGAGTGAGAACTGACTGCAATGTGAGATCTGGAAGTTTCTGTGTATGATGCATAACTCAGCACTGCTGTATCTCTAAAGGTAGAGATCAGTAAGGAGAGGAGGGTGTGTTCTTTTCCCTCCTGTATGTTGCTGCCTGCTTATTATTAGTCAACTTTATGCAGGGAAGAACTACACACCCCCAGAGAGAAATGTCTGGTAACACCCAATTAAACCTAAAGAGTAACCATCATTTTATTTATTTTATTCCATAAATCAATAGTACACATGTAAATAAGAAACCCTGTAATATATCTTGCTAGAAAATCAGCTTCTTTCTCCACCTAGCCCAATCTTTCATTTTATAAGTTCCCAATTCACAGGTATTCACATTACTGAGCCAGGAGATGACAGTTGGTGCTCATAAGGTTCTATAGAGAACTGTAACCATTGTTTCAGGAGAGCTTGCAGCAGAATGTCTGTGTCTGCCTCTAGCTCCTCCCTTCTCCCCTCTTTAGAATTTTAAAAGCATCAACTATAATCTTCTATCTCAGTAATGGGAAAATTAGTATTTTCACTGAAAACAGATTTACCCTTGAATTGAGAGGTGAAAGATCAGTCCAGGAGGTTATAAGCAGATTTCACTGTGAGATATGTTACAGTGTTTGTTATTTTCATGTGTTCTTATAGATTTATGAAAAAAATTAAAGCTATGATTATTGATTTTATAACTCTCTTCTACCTTGAACTTTACAAGCTAATACCTCCGCATTGGACAGGAGAAATGAAAAAATGGAAACTACATTTTACTTTCTCTGCAGCCACTTTTCCTTGATGTGACAAGTTTAACATGCTCAAACTGATGAAAGGTTTTCTTTAAGAATGTGATGTAACGTAATCTAAGGCCTCTGAAGTCATTTATCTCAATTTTTTGTTTCTTACATGTAGGCTTCAGTAGTGATTGATCTTCTCATCAGCCAATATTATAAATGCTGCTGCACTCCAAACTCAGGACAGAAGTACTATGATGAGCAGAAGTTCAAAGAAATACAAGGCCCCAGTATCCTCACAGTAATCCATTTGTTTAATTAAAAATTACTAAAGTGTTTGAAAAAGTAATAACAATTGAGAGACCTTAGTGATTGATACTTTTTAATGGCTATCTAAGCAGGTGATAGCAAATTGCAAGTTTTTGAGACTACTTAGTCTTAGGTCTCTTTATCACTAAGCCTGAAGAAGAGACCTAAGTAGTCTCGAAAGCTTGAAATTTGTCATAATCTGCTCAACTGGTCATTAAAAGGAATCAGTTACTCAATTGTTGTTATTTTTACTATTTGCTAACGTGTTACAAAGATATATTTTATTCCAGTAATAAAATGTCTGTAGACATAGTTTTAGGTGTCTATAGTGATAACTTGGGGAAGGAGGCATGGGCGGACATACCATTGGTTAAGCTTGTGCAGCCGCCACAGGGGCACAAGAGGTAAAAGCGCTACTTATACCTCCAAAGCAGGTGAAATTGTGCATTATGATGAAATGTTGGACCGCAAAGACCCCGTATATTGTTCGTGCACATGGGCCTGCCTCCGTCTGTGTCCGCTCCCTGGAGGAGGTCATTAGCCCTCATGATCACCATCTTCTGGGATGGATGGTTGACGTACAGAAGAATTTCACAGCAACATTTCACAGTGCATCTGGCCACTTATTGACAATCACATATTGTGTCCCGCATTGTCAAAAGCTCAAAACCTAGGGTATAACACTTAGAAGTAAATCATAATTAATTCTATGTCTGATAGTAGGGATTTCTACAGGCCTTCCTGCAGCCTGTCTTTATTTGGATTTACTTGGAATTTGTGAGCACAGCACAAATTTTTAAGGAGCTTTCTTAAGTGATGCCATATTAGTTTGACCATACAGCCCCTGCCCTATACTGACCTGTATGGATTGGAGTCTCCTCTGCAATTCTTGTAGCCAGCTTCAAATTGCTCGAGCTGCTTAAATTGGAAGCAGGCATCTCCGGTCTCCTGTTATCTCAATAGGGCATCCAAACAATCCCTCTGCCTCATAAATGGATTAGAATTTAGAAGTTTTAAGCTACCCCTGTTGGTTACACAATCTATATTAACTACAAAATATCTTTCATTTGTTTTTTAGTCATGTCTGGATATCAGGTTTGTGTCTTTTGTGGATCAAAATTATATTATTATGGTGGATAAAAAGCTAAGGAAAAGTTTACAAGAAACAAAGGGCTATATGATCAAGGTATGGCTTTCTTATAAAAATTGTAAAATAGATAATAAGGTGTGAAATGCGGCGGGAGTTGTGCATACGTGTTGCCACTCCTTTTAGGTTATGTGGGACTGACAAATGTAGGTAGTTAAGCTCTATGCTCCGCTGTCTCTGTGTGTTTCATACACTTTGAAGGGAGATGCATGTGTGACCATCAGTCTATTGAAATGGGTACAAGACTAAGTTTTCCTTAAGGGTTCGCACACATCTGCATAAAATCGCTGCAATGTTCATGCTGAAATGTTCGACGAGTGTCATGCATATGTCCCCAGACTAGTCGGACCACTTAGATGTTATCAAGACCCAGTGAGCGTGAGAACATAACTTACAAGCGCAGGCGTGATCACAAGTGCTATCCTTACCTCGTGCATGCTCGCGGCTTCTTCCTCTCGCATCATTGATCCTCTGAAGCCGGGTGTACGTGTCCTGGCTTCAGAGAGGCGCACTGTGCATGATCAGAAGTGCAGAAGACTTCAGATCATGTGCAGTGTGCCTCTCTGAAGCCATGACATAAAGGGTATTCGTGATTCATGTGAGCTTCAATTCATAACCTTTTGACCACCTAATCCCCTCTTAAATGTTTGTAATAAAAGACCCAATAAACACACCACACTTAGATTGGATTAATTGGCCACAACAGCCTTTTTATTAACATTTAATACAAAACAGTTTAAACAACAGCAACCTAACAGAAGGGGTGGTCCTCGAAGCCCCAAAAACTATAAACCGCAGGTTTAATAATCCCACCTTGGCCCCAGGTCGAGTCTTACCTCTAGCTGCTATGCACCAGCTTAGAGGCAGCTATTAACTAACCTGGCCAATATCCAAAACCATTAACCACAGGTCCACTTTTAATCCCTTCCACGGGATTATTTAAACACCCGTTCACTTGAATCCACCCAGGGGGAGTCCAGGACCTCTTAACACTGTAAGGGGGTACCTAAAATGGTTACCACAACTAAGATGGCTGACCCTTTTATATTGCTGGCCCATAACCCCACCTCTTACCCCTCCTCCCCCAAGACCTAACCCCAGCTCCAGCTCTGTACTAGTCTGTTAACCCCCACTCTTCCAAATGTTCCTCCAGCTCACTATATTCCCACATCAACCCTGTCATCTTGGCCTCCCTTCAAGGCCAGGGGCCCAGTAGACCTCTCTCGACCTGTACACCCGGGTTCAGATGAGCAATGAAACAAGGGGAAAATGTTGCTCTTATGCGCGAGATAAGTATAACGCTTGCGATGACGCCGACACTTGTACGTTTTATTATCACACTCACAGGGGCGTGATAACATCTAAGTAAGCCAACTAGTTTAGGGATACTAATGCCCCCTCGACTAGTCAAAGCCCTCATTACATATCATAAACATACTTTATAAATACTTTTTCTAAAGATCTGTTTATGTATGTAATGTAATACAGGGACTAATAGAAAAAATAACCCCGGCACACTCATATGAATTTCGAGAAAAAGATGCACATAGCTGCTAATAATTTTTATTCAAAATTTTTTGAGCGGACCAAAAATGAATGAAAAATACAGATAAAATTATCCAACGTTTCGGCTCACAGGCCTTTATCAAGGAATTATCTGTAGATAGATAGAAGACAAACGGGTCCTAAATGCTGACTGGATCTATGTTCAATAGTGACCCACAAGAGTCACCTACTATTCCATGAGTGCATATCCTGAACGTCAGGAGAAAGTGCGGTAGCGTGGTGCGCACCACGTTACCGCACTTTCTCCTGACGTTCAGGATATGCACTCATGGAATAGTAGGTGACTCTTGTGGGTCACTATTGAACATAGATCCAGTCAGCATTTAGGACCCGTTTGTCTTCTATCTATCTACAGATAATTCCTTGATAAAGGCCTGTGAGCCGAAACGTTGGATAATTTTATCTGTATTTTTCATTCATTTTTGGTCCGCTCAAAAAATTTTGAATAAAAATTATTAGCAGCTATGTGCATCTTTTTCTCGAAATTCATATGAGTGTGCCGGGGCTATTTTTTCTATTAGTATTCTCTTTACCCCTGAGCACCCACTTTATTGTGGTGAGCACCCCATTACCTATATTATTAGTAATACAGGGACTATCAGGCAGGTATTTACATATGCAGACACAACTGCTGGTTGTTCTGGGGGAAAGAGGGTCCGGACAGGTTCACTTTATAGTCCATGTCCCATGCTCCCTGTCTGATACTCACCTTTCGGTGTTTTCATCTGTTTTCACCGCTGCTTCGGTCCATGTCCTGCAGTTTGTGACCTGCCGGTTGCTTCAGTGTTTAATGGAGCGAGTCCTGAGGTCACTAGTCAATGTAAGGCTATGGGAGCCTTGTACTGGATCTCAGGTTTGCATTGAAGGCTTGTGACAAAGCTTCTGACTTCTGGCTAGTTAGAAGCTGCACTCACAAGATGGTACGGTGGGACTGAAGTGGTGCTGAAAAATGAGGAAGATGCCGAAAGGTGAGTATATAACTGGAGGAAGGGGACTTACGTTTAAGGCACCACTCCAGTGGACATTTACATTTTTAGTGTGGCTCACTGATTTGTTCAGTTTGACCAAAAAAGGTTGTGCAACCCTGCCATTGCCTATCATTGCATGTGCTAATTAAAATTAGTCAATTACTAGCCACCCCAACATGTTTCACCAAATTGGCTTCATCACGGGGATTGAATGCTATTTCCAGCGATCTTGTGATATTATTTGTCATGTGAGTGCTGCAGCCAATTAGCAACTGCTTATGGGCTGCAGTTTTCACAGTTCTGCCATATCAAAGTGGAAGGCTGCAGCCCATCAGCAGATCGCCAAGGGTCACAGCATTCTGAGCACTGGAGCATTGCTGGTCTGAGAATTAAGTATGCTTTTTTAAAAATTTTACTAAGCACATTAATGACATTGAAAAGGGGTCAACCAGTAGTGGAGAACCACTTTAACCCCTCTCTGACATCAAACGTACTATTCCGTTCATGTGCCCTGGGCCTATTTGACCATTGACGGGATAGTACGTCTCAGCGATCTGCTGCGCACATGGGTGGTGTTCAGCCGGGTGTCAGCAGATTCTCACAGCTGACACCCGGCACTAAGTGCCAGGAGCGGTCAGAGACCGCTTCCGGAACTTTGACCCACGAAATGCTGCGATCGAGCATGACCGCAGCATTCCGGGAGCAGGCAGAGGGCTGACAGCCCCTCTGCCTTTGGATCGGAGACCCCGCAGTGTGACATGGGGTCCCGATCGCTGCTATGGTAACCCGATGTCGTCGTGACGACATCCGGGTTGCCAGAGCTGAGAAACTTCCCGATCATGCACAGAAAAATTATAGCTCTCAAAATATGGTGATGCAAAAAGTATGTTTTGCAATAAAAAGCGTCTTTTAGGCTAGTTTCACACTAGCGTTTATTCCATGCAGCGCATGGCGCCGCTAAGCCCCGCCCCCTGCCGGCTCCCTGCCCGCCCCATGCGGTCATCGCCGCCTACTATCGCACATGGACGCATGCGATCTGAACGCAGCATGTTGCATTTTGGCGCGCTCGGCGCACCTTCAAAAGTGCGCAGCGCACGCTAAAATCCTACTAGCGCAGGCCAGCGCACGATCTGCGCACCCTATGCTAAAGATAGGGTGCGCAGATCGCATGCATCCATGTGCGATAGTAGGCGGCGATGACCGGATGGGGCGGGCAGGGAGCCGGCAGGGGGCGGGGCTTAGCGCCACCGTGCACTGCATGGAATAAACGCTAGTGTGAAACTAGCCTTAGTATGTAACAACTGCCAAACATAAAAACCCACTATAACGCCTCTTTCACACATCCTGATATTTCCGGTACCGGAGAGGTCAGTGTCCGTGTGTGTAGTACTTGCGGCACATGTGTGGCTTGTGTGTGCTACATCAGTACCACAAGGACGGGCACCAGGGAAGAAGCGTTACAGTAAGCGCTGTTCCCTGGCTTACGCTTCTTCCCTGGCGCCAATGCATGTCACATGGATGGCATCAATGTGTGTTATGTGTATGCATGTGTGCTGGATGTTTTGTGGCCCATGCTGACATTAAAAAACAGACATGTCAGCGTGTTTTGCCCATGGAAACATGGTCTGTGGAACACAAGGTCATGTGCACAGACCCATTCACTTGAATAGGCAAATAATGCTCGGTTTCTCCCGAGTCTCTCTGCATGGCTAAGTAGCACTGGACAGTCACATTCTGGTGCAATTTTTACCCACTTCTTGTGTGAAAATGTAAAATCTTTGGCTAAAACAAAATTTTGGTGGTAAAAATGTAGTTATTTTGTCCTCACTGCCCAATGGTATAAAATTCTGTGACAAACCCATGGTGTTGATATGATCACTGCACCCCTATATGAATTCATTGAGAGTTGTAGTTCGTAAAATGGGGTCACTTATGGGGGGTTCTGCTGTTTTGGCATCTCATGGGCTCTCCCAGTGGGTCATGGCACCTACAAACAATAACAGTAAAATCTGACGCTCCTTCCATTTTGAGCTCTGCCATGTGCCCAAACAGTGGTTTACCCCCACATATGGGGTATCAGCGTACTCATGACAAATTGCACAATAAGTTTTGGGGTCCAATTTCTTCTGTTACCCTTGGGAAAATAAAAAATTGGGGAAGAAAAGATCATTTTTGTGAAAAAAAATATGATTTGTTATTTTTACCGCTGTACATTATAAACTTCTGTGAATCATTTGGAGGTTAAAAGTGCTCACCAGACATCTAGGTAAGTTCATTGGGGGGGTCTAGTTTCCAAAATGATGTCACTTGTGGGGGGGTTCCACTGTTTAAGCCCATTGGAAGCTCTTCAAACGTGACATGGCGCCCGATCTCAATTCCAGGCAATTTTGCATTGAAAAGTCAAACGGCGCTCCTTCCCTCCTGAGCTCTGCCGTGCGCACAAACGGTGGTTTACCTGCATATATGGGGTATCAGCATACTCAGGACAAATTGCACAACAACTTTTGGGGTCCAATTTCTCCTGTTACCCTTGGTAAAATAAAAAAATTGGATATGAAGTAATTTTTTTTGTGAAAAAAGTTAAATGTTCATTTTTTTTAAACATTCAAAAAATTCCTGTGAGGCACCTGAAGGGTTAATAAACGTCTTAAATGTGATTTTGAGCACCTTGAGGGGTGCAGTATTTACAATGGTGTCACTTTTGGGTATTTTCTATCATATAGACCCCTCAAAGTGACTTGTAACCCTTATAACTTCCTAACAAAAAAAAAATTTGGTTTCAATACTGTGCTGATGTAAAGTAAATATATGGGGAATGTTAATTTTCGCCAAATTTCTGTTGTTGTTTTTTTTTAACAAATAAACGCAAATTATATCAAATAAATTTTACCACTATCATGAAGTACAATATGTCACGAAAAAAACAGTCAGAATCACCGGGATCCATGGAAGCGTTCCAGAGTTATTACCTCATAAAGGGACAGTGGTCAGGCTGGTTTCACATTTGCGTTTTTTAGGCTAGTTTCACACTTGCTTTTTTTTGCAGCGCGTTTTTCCCGCAAAAAAACGCATTGAAAAAACGCATACATAAGCATACAACTGCTGCGTTTTTTTCAAGCATTTTTATGAGCATGCATGAAAAAAACGCAGCGTTTTTATGCGTTTGTATGCGTTTTTAGCGCGTTTTTACCGCGTTTGCGTTTTTTTCCAACATTTTTAGGTGGCCCCTCACACTACCCAAACCATGACTTTACTAACCCTAACCCTGACCCTAACCCTAACCCTAACCCTGACCCTAACCCTAACCCTAACCCTGACCCTAACCCTTAACCAAATCATACTTAACCCTAACCCAAACCCTAAACCCTAACTAACCCTAACCCTAACCCTGACCCTAACCCTAACCCTGACCCTAACCCTAACCCTGACCCTAACCCTAACCCTAACCCTGACCCTAACCCTTAACAAAACCATACTTAACCCTAACCCTGACCCTAACACTAACCCTGACCCTAACCCTTAACCAAACCATACTTAACCCTAATCCTGACCCTAACCCTGACCCTAACCCTAACCCTAACCCTGACCCTAACCCTTAACCAAACCATACTTAACCCTAATCCTGACCCTAACCCTGACCCTAACCCTAACCCTGACCCTAACCCTTAACAAAACCATACTTAACCCTAATCCTGACCCTAACCCTGACCCTAACCCTTAACAAAACCATACTTAACCCTAACCCTGACCCTAACCCTAACCCTGACCCTAACCCTAACCCTGACC